>NC_091184.1:12366811-12439311 GCF_040958095.1 Procambarus clarkii | reverse complement strand
ATCAAGTTTATATTAACATGTTAACGGCTTTATTGAGGCTTTGCAAGAATGAAAAAATATTACTAATATAATCTCACCGACCAATGAATTGTACGTTGTTTAAAAGTCAATTATTTACATTATTATTATTATTTAATACAATGATATAAAAATGCATTTTGCAATCTACTATTTATGCGAGTATTAACCTCAGGATCATGAAATAAACTGCAAAATACTGTAAAGGATAAACCAATTAAGTTTACATTTTCCCATAGCTAAGTCAGTCAGTTCTACAGTACTAGCAGCAGAGAACAATTATGACCAACCTCTATTAAATGAAACAATCTTAAGAGCAAGTGATAGAAATATAATCATTTATACTTAATGTACACTTAATTTGAACTTAAAATTTTAATTTTTTAGTGAATTTTAAATAAAAAAAAATTATTTAATTTTTTTGTTAAATTTTTTTGTTACTTAAAATAACATTATATAGTTCTTGTTTTTCTAGAAATGCTAATTTCTTCTTTTGTCCTTTTAGGCTGTATAATGACCAAAGGCCATTTGTTCCTATCTTCTACATCATTCTTCGAACCGTAGTTACACAATCAGACCCACGTACACTGGTTAAAAGCAACACCTAAAAGCAACAGCAAAAATATAGTACACTAGTAATTTTGATATATATATATATATATATATATATATATATATATATATATATATATATATATATATATATATATATATATATATATATATATATATATATATATATATATATATATATATATATATATATATCATCATCATAAATAACTTATTTATGATAAGGAATCTTATCATAAATAACATCTCAACAAAAATCACATCATTCTAGGCGATTTCAATATTGTCCTGGGTCTACAAAATAACCCTCTAGTTGACTATTTCCATAACAGCATGTAATCCTCTATGATAATCGCCACAATCACCAAGCCCAAGCCAAGCACCAGAACAAAGTTCTCAAGTCAAGCCTAGCCTCGGGCCGGGCTTGGGGAGTAGAAGAACTCCCAGACCCCCATCAAGCAGATAAGTGTGTGTGTTATGAAGAGATACATCTCAACGACTAACAAAATTAGCAAGAGAAATATAGTCGTTGAAATGTAAGCCTCATCCTAACCATACACTCAAGACCTTGAGAAAGCACTCAGGAGAATGTGAAAGACTGTGTTAATATTACATAATTTACAAATACGTAAGTGTTAGATTTTATCCTATCCTATATAAACAAGATTATATCATTATTCTTATTATTTAGCAATTTTATCTTTTCTGCATGAACTACCAAAAAATTTTAATTAGAAAATTAGCAAATATCTGTAATATTTAAGAAGATGAAAAATTGAAGGAAACATTACTGTTAAAATACCACTTAAAAATTTTGTTCTGAAACTCGATTTCGCTAACTTCCTATTGAGAGCATTAAGATCACCTTCTGTAGCAATAGGATTTGGTATTAGATCTTCTATGATCTTGTCTGTTTCTTTTGTAGTCAAAGTTGTTTTCAATATCTTCATATCACTTTTCAGTTCATTCACTTCAGTGTATATGGCCTGCAACATGTTACCTGGAAATTTATACAGTATATAGAAAGTGTACATGTTATTATATTACATATCTTGAATGTACATTTAAAATAAAAGCATTATAAAGTATATGTTAAAATAACTGACACTGAGAAAGCACCCAAAAAGTAGGCTATGACTGATGTGATAGATAATGGGATAATTTCTTAGTAATTATGAAACTGCTTATATAATGGGAAGCAAATTCAGCAATCTAACCTGCTCAGTTTGCAGTCTACTTGAACATGAAACTTATGCCTATCACCCATAGGGTACATATAGGTTATAGGCTACATAATAAATTAATTAAACTTTTAAAACTTACTCATATTCTGCATCATTTCTTTCAAACTCCCATCGTTCTTGTCTGGTGACTTTGGGTCGAATAAATTCCTTGACCTTGGAGTCCTAACGACTGATGTACTTGGCGTGACCAGCTCATTGTCTTTAAGATTGCAAGATTTAGCTATTAAAATCTAACTACTGTACTGTATAATCAGCAAATTTCATGAGCTTTTACTACTGCATACTAATATTATAAGTTATACTACATGTCTACATCACATTTAAACTACCCAACATCAGAAAGAGGGTGAGCCAACATCAGAGAGAGGGGGGGGGGTTATCATGAGAGAGAGGAGGGCCAACATGAGAAGAAAAAAGAAAAGAAAGAAATAAATAAAGAAAAAGAAATAGAGAAAGAAAAAGAAAGAAAAGCAAGATAGAGAGGCATACAGAGAGACAGACAAGACACATACACACAGAATAAGAAGAGGTGACAGAACAAAATTAAAAAAACAAATTTCAACATGAGAAAAGGGAGGTCAACATTAGAGAGAGAATGAGGGTCAACATGAGTGTGGGGGTCAACATGAGTGTGGGGGTCAACATGAGATATATTTTAAATAATTACTTATTACCTTCATGAAGAAATACTGATGGCGTCAACGGTGTATTGTGAAGTGTAGTCTTCACTGGAGACGGCTTTTGTAGGACTGTTCTATTAGCTGAAAAGTAGTTATGTTGTCCTGTCTGGCTTTTCATGCTTTTGGGCACTAACTGCATGCCTGCTCCGTGGCCACCAGCACAATATGGTTTCCTGAAAAGTCAAAATAAACTGTTACATGCTAATTTTAGCACTAATTTGGAATATTTTTAAACCAACTCAATATATGCAATTTTTTAGTTTCAAAGTAATGCTTACATCATCAGATTTTTCAATCCAGGTTGTGGAGATGATACCCACACTATGATCATTGAAGCCTACCACTGCATACCGCTTTTCAGATGTCATCTACAAAATTGAAAAATCTTATTAAGGTTTGTTTTCCCCAAAAAAAGAAATTAGCATAAAGTTGGTAATAGATTTACTTGATTATGTCAATCATAGATTAGCCACATTTGTAAATGATTTTCGGTTGGTATAAACAGTAGCTGCCGTGTATGGACTAAAAGGCTTAATACAGTTTTATCTCTTAATGTGCTCTCAAAATATTAATAATTTTCATGAAATGCAGGCTAATGGGATTTTTAAACAGGTAAATATTGGTCAAAAGATAATAGCTTTAATAAAAAACAAAATTGTGAATCTCATTAACTTACAATATTAGTTCAAACTATTATTAAAGCATGGATACAGTATTTAAATACGTACTTGTCATAAGTCATGTAGTATTGACAGAAAAGTATTTGCGCTTTCTGTCTCGATCATCATACCTGTGCGGTTTAGTTTTCTTGCTGGAATCACCTTCATGGATGAATTCCTAGTAAGAACCTTAAATGCTCCAATTAATTTGGAGTTACAAGGTTTCTCAAAGAGAGGTATACTTCTCGAATATACCCTGCAAAGGAACATGCTGTCTCCATTTTCATCGGTGTCACTGACAGTGTCTAAAACTTGGCAGCAAGTTTCATTATTCAGCAAATAGGCATTGTTTGGTGCCTTGGTATATATTTTATGTTCTGTATTTGGTGTATAAATCCTTTGAGCATGCTGCATCTCTTTCAGCCTCTTTGCAATTTGAACAAGAGGGTTTTTACTTGATCGAACCATATTCTTAACCTGCTGCAGGTAATTTTCAAATGGAAATGCTGAACATCTGTCCAAACTACCAAACTCTTTGGCATCAGAGGATATGTGTATTAGGCAGTGAACATTGTACACTAAAAAATCCTTACCATACAGCTCACGAGCCTTTAACACAAAGTACAGCAAAAGATCATGTGCATATTGGCTGTAATTTAACTGAATCAATTTAGGTGATACAAGAATAGAAATGGCTACACTCAGAGTCAGGAAATGGTCATACAATTCTTTGAGTAAGATTCCCTTCAGTACAATCTTACAGGTGTAGAGAAGGAGTTGCCTGTATTCAGTCGCTTTCCATCTATCAACCTCTGAAAGACTTCGAGGTTTACGTGCAAAGTGCATAGGCACAAATTGTGTTAGTTGAATTAGACGCTGACTAATTTCATCAACTTGGCGAGCACATAATTTTACGTTTTTATTTCGTATCCAGGCAAGAAGTAACCTTTTCATAACCCCAAGACATATCTGATGCATATAGTCTATGGGAAAAGTACTCACCATATTTATATTTAAGTCACAGAATGGTGATCTACCATGGTGATGTTGAGAATTAGATTGATTACGAAAATCTTCATCTGTTCTGAGTTGTAAATTTTTCACTTGTTGATAACTCATTCTTCCATTCCAAACACCCTCTTGGGTACATCTATCACACCCAAAGTAGCCAGAGTGGAGTTTGATTGCCTTCACCATTGCTTTTGCTGGGGCATCACATATGACTCCTTTTAGTTTTACTGGCAATGTTTTGTCATCATTTTTAAATCCATAGTGCATAATTTTTTTCAAATCCTGAATGAATTCATTTAAAAAATCTAAATCACTAGGTTTAGAGCTTCCGTATGTGAGGACTACTGGGAAAACTCTTATAGGTTTGACATTATTGATAGCACAAAGAACAGGCCATAAACTTTCATTTTTACTTCTAAATATTGGCAAACCATCAATGTTGCAAATTAAAGATATTTCTGCCAAATCTCTTATTGTTGATTTAGGATACAGCCTTAAAGTTTTCAACATTTCCTCCTCCAACCCCAAGTAGATATACATCATGCCTGATTTAGTCTCAGTAGGTATATGTTTAACTGTATTCAGTAACGAACGAGCTGTTTTTGGCAAGTCAGCATGTCCCTGTTTTCTCAATTTTTTTAATAAATTATCAATGGCATTGTGTGTTATGCCATATTTATTAACCCATACTAACAATACATCTGATAATGATTTATCATCCTCATCACCACTGCTCTCTGACTCTGATGATATTGGGTCATGCTCATCAATCATGTCCCAAGTCCAATCTCTCTCTCTCTGACTTTCAAGAGATGATGCATCTTCATTGGCTCCACAACCAATATTAGGTTCTGAATTAGATGACAAAGCAGCATGGTCATCGTCTATGCTGTTTGTTGTAACATTGGCCAAAGGATCCTGATTCAACAACTGAATCTCAACCTCATCACTATTTTCATTTTTGCCACGCTGGGATGCCTGTTCTTTTAGGCGTCGCTTTTTGGCCCGTGACATACGCTGCCATCTTGTGTGGTATTCTCTTCTTTTTTCTATAATGTGTGCATACATTCTGAAGGAGAAAGGCCAAGTGCTACATTACCAATTACTATTACAAGATTATTAGTAAAGTACTGTACTGCAAAAAGCAAATAAAATGGGGTAAACTAAACTTTGAAAACAAATAATAATTAAAACAGGTAAATTAGTAAAATAACAAAGGCTTAAGCAGACATGACTCTGCTTAAGCCATGTAAAGCAGACAGATAAGATGGCAATATATAAGGGGAAAAAATTAAAAAGCTAGGATATAAAACTAATTGAGATCAAAAGCATAAATTACTATAGGGGAAAAAATAACAAATGACTTCATAAAAAAATTATCCAATTGCCAACAGCAACTTGGTAGTACGAGTCTAAGTCTAAGAAACAAACAAAATTTAAATGCTGTTATCTGCAATGAAACAATACATACTATTGCACGTACCGAAACATTGATGAATGTAAAAAATAGAGGTGTGAAAAAAAGGAGGTGTTATACCAAAACAGATGCAGAACTAGGAAACAGGATTTCTTCAACAGAAATTTTGAAATTGTTCACAATTTTTGTTAGACCAAAGTTGGAGTATGCAGCAGTTGTATGGTGCCCATATCTTAAGAAGCATATCAACAAACTGGAAACGGTGCAGAGACATGCCACTAACTGGCATTAACTAAATGCCAAAAAATATGCCAAATATACTACATAAATATACATACTACACATGCACAATAATTGTCCTGGGTCCAATGTCCTGGGACCTCTGATATTCATAATATTATATATATATATATATATATATATATATATATATATATATATATATATATATATATATATATATATATATATATATATATATAGGGCCATCAACACACCTCCAGCTAGGGCCACCAACACACCTCCAGGGCCATCAACACGCCTCCAGGGCCATCAACACAACACCACCATCAACACACCTCCAGCCAGGGCCACCAACACACCTCCAGGGCCACCAACACACCTCCAGGGCCACCAACACACCTCCAGGGCCACCAACACACCTCCAGGGCCATCAACACACCTCCAGGGCCATCAACACAGCACCACCATCAACACACCTCCAGCCAGGGCCACCAACACACCTCCAGGGCCACCAACACACCTCCAGGGCCACCAACACACCTCCAGGGCCACCAACACACCTCCAGGGCCACCAACACACCTCCAGGGCCACCAACACACCTCCAGGGCCATCAACACGCCTCCAGGGCCATCAACACAACACCACCATCAACACACCTCCAGCCAGGGCCACCAACACACCTCCAGGGCCACCAACACACCTCCAGGGCCACCAACACACCTCCAGGGCCACCAACACACCTCCAGGGCCACCAACACACCTCCAGGGCCACCAACACGTCTCCAGGGCCACCAACACGTCTCCAGGGCCATCAACACACCTCCAGGGCCACCAACACACCTCCAGGACCATCAACACACCTCCAGGGCCACCAACACACCTCCAGGGCCATCAACACACCTCCAGGGCCACCAACACACCTCCAGGGCCACCAACACACCTTCAGGGCCATCATCACGCCTCCAGGGCCATCAACACAACACCACCATCAACACACCTCCAGCCAGGGCCACCAACACACCTCCAGGGCCACCAACACACCTCCAGGGCCACCAACACGTCTCCAGGGCCATCAACACACCTCCAGGGCCACCAACACGCCTCCAGGGCCATCAACTCAACACCACCATCAACACACCTCCAGCCAGGGCCATCAACACACCTCCAGCCAGGGCCATCAACACAACACCACCATCAACACACCTCCAGCCAGGGCCATCAACACAACACCACCATCAACACACCTCCAGCCAGGGCCATCAACACAACACCACCATCAACACACCATCCAGCCTACCACCACAAGCTTATATATATACTACACATGTCTAAGAGCAAATAAAAGAAAACAGTTACCTTAACTATTGAAGATGCAGCAGGATTTTGTGGATAAGCCAACAGCAGTCCCTCTCGACACGGTTTTAAAATGGCGGCGACTACCACAACATGCAACGAGCCTAAAGAATGTCCAGCGCTAGCATTATCTAAACGCTATTATATATTATCAAGCAATACGGAAATCTAAAATAAAAAAAATGATACAAATAATTGTATTAAATATTTATTTGCAATTACAATACCTCGGGAATATATTTTTGCGTTAGCAAAACATATTAAGTTTGTATTTAGTTTAACTCAAATTAAAAAATTCTTTACAAATTCATTCATGTTGTTCATGTTTTTATGTTAAAATGTTTTTGTTGATTTGTTTGTATATTTTCATAAGTAAAGCATGCTTACCGTCTTATTCCAAGTTTTATGATAACTTTACAAGGTTTAAAACATAAAGTTCAATATATATTCTGGTTTTCACACAGGAATTATACGTTAATATAACATCATAATAACAATATAACATCATAATAACGTAATGATGTCGTGTAAATAACGTTATACTGACGTCATATAAATGTTATATTTATGTTATAAGAACGTAAATTGGATAGCTTTACAGAAAGTAAACAAAAAAAACTAAATGTTGACTGAAAATTATTTATTCTTAAATATAAAGCATGAAAACATTATAATTCCATAGCATTTACTATTATTTTTAAATTTTTACATAAATCTTAAAAAATTGTGTCTCAAGAATATATGTTTTTAGTTATATCCTTTGGTTTTAAGAACGTCAGATATACGTATTTATGTCAAAAGTTACAGTATTACCTTTGTGGGACCATTTAAAAACGTCCACAAACGTTCTGTGTTTGCTGGGGCACAGTCTCTCGCCCGTAAAACTGTTGTACCCGAAAATGTTGAGCAAAGGGACACTTTTATTGTCACTCTTTTTCTTCGTTGCTGAGCCCAATCTTGATGGACTGTTGGTTCTTAAAGTGGTGATTGCAGGGCATATATCCACGATGCACCCCTGGGGGGGGGGGGGGGCACGTCTTATCGGGTGTCTTATCCTCTAATTGTGGCGCCATGGTGGGTATGGGGGCTTGTTTGTTGATGAAATAATTACCTGTTCATTTACATGCTGATATCTGACACTTATTTTTAACTTCTCAAATGTGGGGTGGGAGATCAGGGCCATGAGTCGGACTGTGATGGAAAGCCGGGCTCTGTAGCCCCCGCTACACTGGGCCCAGACTGGACTACTCCCCCGCTCCCCTTCCTCTTCTGTGGTTGGGTCGAGCCCCAAGCCCCCTGTGGTGACTACCTCGTTCCCTAGTACGACTCCATCTCTCATTGTGACTACTGCACCTTATGACCCCCCTGTCTCTCTCTAGGGGGTTCTCACCACCGTCTCCGCCATGGCCGCTCTCGCATGCTTCCTTCCCATACCAATTCGTACCATGCCTTGTTTGATCTTGCTACGTGGACAAAGTCAAAATCAAATCAAATCAAATGTTTATTTAGGTATGATACATACAAGAGATTTTACAAAGAGTGATGGATTTATAGATAGGGCTAGTACATACAATGCCTAAAGCCACTATTACGCAAAGCGTTTCGGGCATGAAAAACTTAAATGACTAAAGCCTAATACTAATTAAGCATAAAGAATAAAATGAGTTGAGAACAAATAAAAAAAAAAGAGATAAAAAGGGGGGAACATGGCTGAAAAAGCAGCACAAATACAATTCGGTCGGCAAACAGCAGGATTTAAAAAAAAACACATTGGTTGACAATAGAGGGGTAAGGTAGGTTACAGGGAATTTATTAGGTATAGCTTCGTTTTTATCTTAAACTGGTTGAGAGAGGTACAGTCTTTAACATGGTTGGGAAGGTCATTCCACATTCTAGGTCCCTTGATACTTTGACTTACTCCCGTGAAGTACTTTGACCTCCATCATTTAGATTCTACTGCTGACAATTTCTCCCTCCATAGGGACCTTGTTGGTTCAGTAGATGCCTCTGTTACTTTTAACCGCACCCATCTCGGTACACATGTTGTTGCTGCTTCTTCTCGGGATGCAGCTGTGCACTTGGCGACTTTGTCCTGCATTGAGGTGACCCTCCCTGTTGGGGTCTCCAAGAATGCTCAGTTAAGTGCCAGTGTTGGCATGTTCTCCTCCCACACCATGTTGCAACCGGTATTAGGAACATCAAGGACTGCCACGAGGATATTAAACATGTCCTCGAGGCCCAAGGCCATTCTGTTCTCCAGGTTTACACGTTCACGACCCCCTCGTGTCTGTCGCCATCTGTCCCTTCGGCTTGTGAAAAGTACCTTTGATGGTTGGACACTTCCGCCCTCTGTTATTCTTGCTGGTGCCAGATGCTCCATTCAGGAGTACATACCCTCTTCTCGGCTTTGTAATAAGTGCTGGAAGTTCGGACAAGGTGCCCTCAAATGCTCCAGTATTCTCTCTCTCTCTCTGCCCTATGTGTGGGAACGAAGGTCACTCTAAGTCGGAGTGCACTTCTCCCCAGGCTCGCGGCCTCAATTGCGGTGATGCCCACCCTACCTTCTCTCGCGCGTGTATCCATTACAAACTTGAGGCAGCCGTCCTCAACATGAAGCACTGGCAACGTTTGTCATTTCCTGAGGCGAGGCGCCAAGTTCACCATCCCCCTCCTACCCCTTTTGCTGGGGTTTCTTACGCTCACGTGTTGCGCTCTTCCTCTCCTTGTCCTTCCGACCTTCCTCAGTCTCAACAGTTTCCAGGCCTTAGACCCAGATACGCCCACCGCCTGCTCCCCTGTTCCTTTACATTCTGACCCGAAGGTCCCCCCCTCCTGGTTCTCTGTCTGGGGCTCCCCTTCTTTCTACCCAGTTTGCCATGTCTCCTGTGTCTTCTTTCTCATCTCCCTTTGATCCTCCTTCCCATCCTTCTCCTCTGTCTCTTAGCTCTCCACGCCGCCTGTCTGTGCGGGCTGATGTCCATCCTTCTCCTAGCGATCATCGTATTGCTCGCTTTCGTTCTTCTGTTTAGACGTTTGAGTCTGTTGCCCAGTACGTTGCTGCTGGAACACCTGCCTCTCTGAGTCAGAAGCAAAAGCCTGGCTTATCTCCTTCCTCCTCCCCAACTGGTAAGAAAGCTACACTTTTATCCTCGCCCCCTACCTCTGACTCTATCGCTCCACCCTCCCATTTCGGTGGTCGAGCCCCCTGTTCCTGCTGTGGAGGTTTCTTTGGCCCCCGCTACCCTCTCGGTTCCTGCCCTTGCTGAGGTGTGCTTCCTGGTTTCTGCCTTTCATGCTGTCCTTGAAAGTCCCTCTCGGTTGCCTCCTCTTCTGGTCCCTGCTCATCTGCCTCTGGTCTGTCCTCCCACTCCCTTCCCTCCATCTTTACTCAGTTTACCCATGCCCCCTATCCCTGACTTCGCTGACCCTGATCCTGTTCCTGTACTTCTTTGACATGCTGTGTTCCTTTTTAACCTTTGTTTCTTCATTGTTCTCTGTTCCTGTCCTTTCTCTTTTTGTCGATGTCTATTCTTCAATGGAATATTCATGGATATTACGCCAATTTCCATAAACTCCAACTTTTGATTTCACAGTTTTTTCTCCTTTGTGTCCGTCTCCAGGAGCCGATGATTGGTGCTCATCCTGGTCGCTTCTGTGATTATTCCTTTCTCTCCCCCTGACCCCCCCTTCAGATTTTGCTGGGGCCAATAACTTTAATGCTTTTGATTCGTTCTGATGTTCCCTTCATCCCCTTACTTTTTCCATCACTTCTCCAATGTTCTGTTGCCCGTGTCTTTGTGCGTAAATGGTACACAGTTTGTTCCATTTATCTCCCCCCAAATGTGCCCCTTTCTCTTCCCAATCTTAAACATCTAGTGGACTCCTTGCCAGAGTCTGTGCTCCTGCTGGGTGATTTCAGTTGTCGACATACCCTCTGGGGTGATGTTCTGACAAACAGCCGGGATCGCCTTCTCAAACCGTTCGTCCTCTCTTCTTCCCTGTCTCTTCTGAATTCTGATGAGCCCACTCATTTGGACTCTTGGACTGCACCCTTTCCTGTCTTGATTTTTTCTTTGCTCGTTGTCTCTTTACTTGAATTTCTCATGGCAGGTTCTTGATGACTTCCATGGCAGTGACCATTTCCCCATCCTTGTTACCTTTTTTCTTTTCACCCTGCCCTCTCCTTCCCTAGGTGGCGGTTTGCCGAGGCTGACTGGCATCAATTTACCCTATGTGCTACTCTCTCCGACCTCTCCATTTTGCTTCTACCTCGCGCCCTCGTCCTTTTTCATGACACCGTTTTCGATGTTGCCCTCCACTCTTTTCCTCGCTCTACCTCTCAGGAAACATGGAAGTGCGTTCCCTGGTGGAATGTGGACTGTGCTTGGGCTGTCTGCTATAAGCGTGCAGCCTGGAAGAGACACCGCCGCCGGCAGATGGCTGATTCTTGTCTTTTGTTTCGGAAGGTGAGTTCAGTGGTCCGTAGGACCATCTGTACAGGTAAACGTGAGTGTTGGAGGTCTTATGTTTCCACTATTACGTCCGAAAATACTCTGCCGCAGATCTGGAGGGGTATCCGCAAGATAGTGGGTAAGTTTGCTTCTGAGGTCTCGCCGGTCCTCCACCTCCGTGGTACTCTTGTGGTGGACCCGTTGCACGTTGCGACCAAACTGGGTTCCCACTTTTCGTCTGTTAGCTCTGGCTCTCATCTTCCTTAATCTTTCCTTCTTCGTAAGCCTGTTCTTGAATCTCGTCCTTTAGATTTCTGCACTCATCTCAGCCTTCCCTATAACGATCCCTTCTCTCTGAACTTAAGTCTGCCCGGTCCCTCTGTGGTTCTATGGCAGTGGGTTCCGATAGCATTCATTATGAGATGCTTCACCATCTCCATCTGTGCATGTCTCGGTATTTACTGAGTCTGTATAATCGGGTCTAAGAGTTGTCTTCAGTACCTGAGGACTGGCTTGATGCCGTTGTCCTCCCCGTCCTCCCTGTTATGTTTCAAGGGTCTCTCAGGACATTCCCTAAGGACTTCCACCCTATTGCCCTCATGAGTTGTCTGCAAACTCTTTTGAACATATGCTTAACGTTTGTCTGATGTGGTTTTTAGAACACTCACCACCTCTCCCCTTCTTAATTTGGTTTTCACAAGTGCCGCAGCACAACATGTCCTGGCAAACTTGGAGGTCTATATTTGTACTGTTTTTGCTGCGAAGACCTCTGTTGTTGCCGTCTTCTTTGACCTGGAAAAGGCTTACGACACCACCTAGAGATATCATATTCTGTCACAACTTCATTCATCTTGCCTTCGTGGTAATCTCCCTCTCTTCCTCCAAAGCTTTATCTCTCGTTTCTTTCGAGTTAGGCTTAGTGCTACTCTCTCTGCCCCTTTTAGGCAATATGAGGGTGTACCCCAAGGTAGTGTTCTGAGCACTACTTTTTTTCTAGTTGCCCTCAATGGTCTTATTTCCTCCCTTCTGGTGTTTTCTTCGCTCTCTATGTCGACGATCTTGCCCTTTCCTGTCGGGATGATGATTCGCCTCTCCTTCAACGGTGGCTTCAACTTGCGATTGATGCCATGTCATCTTGGGCAACTGATCATGGCTTCAAGTTCTCTATGTCTAAGACTTGTGCTATGACTCTTACTCAGAAGCATGTCATTCTTTGTCCCTCTTTTGCTTTATGGTCATCCCCTTGTGTTCAGGGAGTCCACTAAGCTTTTGGGGTTAATCTTTGACACTCGTTTGTCTTGGTCGCCTCATATCTCTTACCTCCGAGTTGAATGCTCCAAGACCCTTACCATCCTTAAGGTTTTGTCCCATACTTCTTGGGGAGCTGATAGCCGCACACTCCTCTCTTTACATTCGTCTCTCGTCGTGTCGAAACTCGATTATGGTTGCCCTGCTTACTCGTCTCCTTTTACTCTTCGTCGTCTTGATGCTTTGCACTGTACTGGGTTGCGCCTCAGCTCTGGTGCCTTTCGTTCGACTCCCACCCTCAGTTTGTATGGTGATACTGCCTTCCTATCTTTCCAGGATCGCCGTGATCGCTACTGTCTTTGATATCTTGCGCAGTCCTTGCAACATCCTTCCTCTCGCCTCTTGTCATGCTTTGACTTTTACCCCTCCTGTAGTTCCTCTTCATCACCACCTCCCTCTTTTTCATCTTCTCTTTATTTAGATTTCACGTGGTGGGTTCTTCGTGACTCCATAACAGTGACCATTTCCCCATCCTTGTCACCTTTTTCTCTTTTCACCCTTCTCTCTCCTTCCCTAGGTGGCAGTTTGCCAAGGCTGACTGGAATCTATTCACTCTACATGCTACTTTTTCTGACCTCTCCTATCTGCCTCACCGTCGAGCCCTACTCCTTTTTCATCACACCATATTAGACGCTGCCATCCACTCTATTCCTTGCTCTACCTTCAGGGGCATGCGGAAGTGCGTTCCCAGGTGGAATGCTGGGTGTTTCGACTGTCCTCTGTAAGAGTGCAGCCTGGAAGAAAGACAGATACAGACAGACGGCTGTTTTCTTTTGTTTTATAAGGTGACTGCGGTCCGTACGGTTAAACTTGAGAGTTGGAAATCTTTTGTCTCCACCATTACGTCTGATATTCTTCTGCCCCAGATCTGGAAGAAAACCCGTAAGATTGCGGGTAAGTTTGTTCCAGATGTCTCACCAGTCCTTCACTTCCATGATTCTATTGTGGCGGATCCTGTGTCAGTCGCCACCGAACTGTGTTCCCCTTTTTCGACTGGTGGCTCCAGTTCTAGTCTTCCTTCATCTTTCCTTATTCGTAAGCACCTTCATGAATCTTGTCCTATAGATTTTTGCATGCATCTCCAGCTTCTCTATAATGATCTCTCTCTCCGAACACCAGTCTGCCCTGACTCTCTGCGGTTCTATGGCAGCGGGCTCAGAAAGTGAAATATCTCCTAATGAATGTCACCTCTCTCAATGCATGGTTTCAGTATATACTGAATCTGTTTAACCTTATCTGGCAGTCATCATTTGTCCCTGAGAACTGGCTTCAGGTGGTGGTTTTTCCTATTCAAAAACCAGGGTCTCTAGGGATAGCTGCTAAGGACATCTGCCCCATTGCCCTCACGAGTTGCGTCTGCAAACTCTTTGAACGTATGTTCAATGTCCTTATGATGTTGTTCGTAGAACACTATCGCCGCCACTTACCTTCTCAATTTGGCTTTTGCAAGTGTCATGACTGATATCTTGGTGAACATAGTCTATATATGTACTGCTTTTGCTGCAAAGACCTCTGTTGTTGCTGTCCTTTTTTTGACCTGGAAAAGGCATATGACACCACCTGGAGATACCATATTTTGTCCCAACTCCATTTGTGGTAATCTCTTCCTCTTCCTACGAAGCTTCCGCTCTAATCGTTCCTTTAGTGAGGGTTTGTACCATTCTGCCTCTTTACGGCAATATGAAGGTGTACCTCACAGTAGTGTTCTGAGCACTTACTAATTTTCTTGGTTGCCCTCAGTGGTCTTCTTTACTCCCTTCCCTCTGGAATCTCATCAGCTCTCTATGTTGACAATCTTACCCATTGCTGTCAAGGTGATGACTTGCCTTTTCTTCAACGGCGACTTCAACTTGCGATTGATGCCGTGTCATCCTGGGACACCAATCATGGCATCAAGTTCTCTACAACTAAAACTTTTGCGATGACTTTTACTTGGAAGTAGGTCGTTCTTCATCCCCCTTTGTCGCTTTATGGTAATCCCCTTTTGTGCAAAGATTTTGCTAAACTTATGGAGTTAATCTTTGAAACTCGTTTGTTATGATCTCCCCATATCTCTAACATCTGAGTTGGATGCTCTAAGGTCCTTAACTTACTTAAGGTAAGTTATACTTCCTGGGGAGCTGATACGAGCACGCTCCACCTTCGTGCTGTCTAAACTCAAGTATGGTTGTCTTGCTTACTCATCTGGCTCTCCTACTCTTTGCTGTCTTGATGCTCTGCACCATAATGGGTTATGTCTCAGCTCTGGTGCCTTGCTGATGAAATGGCTCTGATGAGATTACGTATTAGCCATAAATGTTTAATTCATAGGCACTTAATGGAGCGCCGCCCTGCTCTTTATTTTCCAAACTGCATTGTCCCTCTTACGGTCGTGCGTATCCTTGTTGAATGTCCAGACTTCCAGGAGGTGTGTGTGTCTTGTTTCCTGACTGTCCCTCGTGGTCACTTGTTCCTCAATAGAATCCTCGAGGAATCAGATACCTTTGATATTGTCTGCCTTATGCACTTTTGTTCTCGAATTGGCATCCTTAGTGATATTTACCATTTTTTTTATATCCCACACAGTTGATGGTGCTTCTGAGCCTTCTGGGCTTGGTGCCCTCTTTTGATAATTACTTGCGTACTCTTTCTCATCTACAATAATGACATTCTGAATGCCTCTCAATACCTCAAGCCAGTTTTATTTACTGTTTACACAACCCTCATTTTCTCCAATCCTAAGAATTGGCAATATCCAGATTGGTAATAAAGTAGATGGTAAATTCCATGATGTTCTCATTGATAAAAAAACTGAATTTCCAGTGTCACATACAAATTATAGCTAAAAATTTTTTTTAAATCACTTGACATTCTTTTCTAAATCAGATATTATGTACGTCACCCTCTACCTCGGTTAAGCTTTATTGGCCTCTCGTCTGTCCTTATCACAATTTTGGTATCATTGCCTGGGGTTCTCCCTAAATTATCTATGATCTCTAATGACTCAAGGCAAATCATCAATTAGAACAATAACAAACTGAAGTCACAGACAGCATTCTGCCCTCCCCCCCTTTCTTAAATCTAAATCATTGAATATTTTAGATATTAAGTCACTTCACACCCTGTCAAGTGCACTATATATATATATATATATATATATATATATATATATATATATATATATATATATATATATATATATATATGCGAACAAGCCTGAATGGTCCCCAGGACATATGCAACTGAAAACTCACACCCCAGAAGTGACTCGAACCCATACTCCCAGAAGCAACGCATCTGGTATGTACAAGACGCCTTAATCCACTTGACCATCACGACCGGACATAATGAGGTGATAGCCGAGGCTATTTGAACCACCCCACCGCCGGCACTCGGATAGTTATCTTGGGCATAGCATTTTACCAAATCACCTCATTCTTTGGGGCAACACGTGAGGAACACAAATGCGAACAAGCCTGAATGGTCCCCAGGACATATGCAACTGAAAACTCACACCCCAGAAGTGACTCGAACCCATACTCCCAGAAGCAACGCATCTGGTATGTACAAGACGCCTTAATCCACTTGACCATCACGACCGGACATAATGAGGTGATAGCCGAGGCTATTTGAACCACCCCACCGCCGGCACTCGGATAGTTATCTTGGGCATAGCATTTTACCAAATCACCTCATTCTTTGGGGCAACACGTGAGGAACACAAATGCGAACAAGCCTGAATAGTCCCCAGGACATATGCAACTGAAAACTCACACCCCAGAAGTGACTCGAACCCATACTCCCAGAAGCAACGCATCTGGTATGTACAAGACGCCTTAATCCACTTGACCATCACGACCGGACATAATGAGGTGATAGCCGAGGCTATTTGAACCACCCCACCGCCGGCACTCGGATAGTTATCTTGGGCATAGCATTTTACCAAATCACCTCATTCTTTGGGGCAACACGTGAGGAACACAAATGCGAACAAGCCTGAATGGTCCCCAGGACATATGCAACTGAAAACTCACACCCCAGAAGTGACTCGAACCCATACTCCCAGAAGCAACGCATCTGGTATGTACAAGACGCCTTAATCCACTTGACCATCACGACCGGACATAATGAGGTGATAGCCGAGGCTATTTGAACCACCCCACCGCCGGCACTCGGATAGTTATCTTGGGCATAGCATTTTACCAAATCACCTCATTCTTTGGGGCAACACGTGAGGAACACAAATGCGAACAAGCCTGAATGGTCCCCAGGACATATGCAACTGAAAACTCACACCCCAGAAGTGACTCGAACCCATACTCCCAGAAGCAACGCATCTGGTATGTACAAGACGCCTTAATCCACTTGACCATCACGACCGGACATAATGAGGTGATAGCCGAGGCTATTTGAACCACCCCACCGCCGGCACTCGGATAGTTATCTTGGGCATAGCATTTTACCAAATCACCTCATTCTTTGGGGCAACACGTGAGGAACACAAATGCGAACAAGCCTGAATGGTCCCCAGGACATATGCAACTGAAAACTCACACCCCAGAAGTGACTCGAACCCATACTCCCAGAAGCAACGCATCTGGTATGTACAAGACGCCTTAATCCACTTGACCATCACGACCGGACATAATGAGGTGATAGCCGAGGCTATTTGAACCACCCCACCGCCGGCACTCGGATAGTTATCTTGGGCATAGCATTTTACCAAATCACCTCATTCTTTGGGGCAACACGTGAGGAACACAAATGCGAACAAGCCTGAATGGTCCCCAGGACATATGCAACTGAAAACTCACACCCCAGAAGTGACTCGAACCCATACTCCCAGAAGCAACGCATCTGGTATGTACAAGACGCCTTAATCCACTTGACCATCACGACCGGACATAATGAGGTGATAGCCGAGGCTATTTGAACCACCCCACCGCCGGCACTCGGATAGTTATCTTGGGCATAGCATTTTACCAAATCACCTCATTCTTTGGGGCAACACGTGAGGAACACAAATGCGAACAAGCCTGAATGGTCCCCAGGACATATGCAACTGAAAACTCACACCCCAGAAGTGACTCGAACCCATACTCCCAGAAGCAACGCATCTGGTATGTACAAGACGCCTTAATCCACTTGACCATCACGACCGGACATAATGAGGTGATAGCCGAGGCTATTTGAACCACCCCACCGCCGGCACTCGGATAGTTATCTTGGGCATAGCATTTTACCAAATCACCTCATTCTTTGGGGCAACACGTGAGGAACACAAATGCGAACAAGCCTGAATGGTCCCCAGGACATATGCAACTGAAAACTCACACCCCAGAAGTGACTCGAACCCATACTCCCAGAAGCAACGCATCTGGTATGTACAAGACGCCTTAATCCACTTGACCATCACGACCGGACATAATGAGGTGATAGCCGAGGCTATTTGAACCACCCCACCGCCGGCACTCGGATAGTTATCTTGGGCATAGCATTTTACCAAATCACCTCATTCTTTGGGGCAACACGTGAGGAACACAAATGCGAACAAGCCTGAATGGTCCCCAGGACATATGCAACTGAAAACTCACACCCCAGAAGTGACTCGAACCCATACTCCCAGAAGCAACGCATCTGGTATGTACAAGACGCCTTAATCCACTTGACCATCACGACCGGACATAATGAGGTGATAGCCGAGGCTATTTGAACCACCCCACCGCCGGCACTCGGATAGTTATCTTGGGCATAGCATTTTACCAAATCACCTCATTCTTTGGGGCAACACGTGAGGAACACAAATGCGAACAAGCCTGAATGGTCCCCAGGACATATGCAACTGAAAACTCACACCCCAGAAGTGACTCGAACCCATACTCCCAGAAGCAACGCATCTGGTATGTACAAGACGCCTTAATCCACTTGACCATCACGACCGGACATAATGAGGTGATAGCCGAGGCTATTTGAACCACCCCACCGCCGGCACTCGGATAGTTATCTTGGGCATAGCATTTTACCAAATCACCTCATTCTTTGGGGCAACACGTGAGGAACACAAATGCGAACAAGCCTGAATGGTCCCCAGGACATATGCAACTGAAAACTCACACCCCAGAAGTGACTCGAACCCATACTCCCAGAAGCAACGCATCTGGTATGTACAAGACGCCTTAATCCACTTGACCATCACGACCGGACATAATGAGGTGATAGCCGAGGCTATTTGAACCACCCCACCGCCGGCACTCGGATAGTTATCTTGGGCATAGCATTTTACCAAATCACCTCATTCTTTGGGGCAACACGTGAGGAACACAAATGCGAACAAGCCTGAATGGTCCCCAGGACATATGCAACTGAAAACTCACACCCCAGAAGTGACTCGAACCCATACTCCCAGAAGCAACGCATCTGGTATGTACAAGACGCCTTAATCCACTTGACCATCACGACCGGACATAATGAGGTGATAGCCGAGGCTATTTGAACCACCCCACCGCCGGCACTCGGATAGTTATCTTGGGCATAGCATTTTACCAAATCACCTCATTCTTTGGGGCAACACGTGAGGAACACAAATGCGAACAAGCCTGAATGGTCCCCAGGACATATGCAACTGAAAACTCACACCCCAGAAGTGACTCGAACCCATACTCCCAGAAGCAACGCATCTGGTATGTACAAGATGCCTTAATCCACTTGACCATCACGACCGGACATAATGAGGTGATAGCCGAGGCTATTTGAACCACCCCACCGCCGGCACTCGGATAGTTATCTTGGGCATAGCATTTTACCAAATCACCTCATTCTTTGGGGCAACACGTGAGGAACACAAATGCGAACAAGCCTGAATGGTCCCCAGGACATATGCAACTGAAAACTCACACCCCAGAAGTGACTCGAACCCATACTCCCAGAAGCAACGCATCTGGTATGTACAAGACGCCTTAATCCACTTGACCATCACGACCGGACATAATGAGGTGATAGCCGAGGCTATTTGAACCACCCCACCGCCGGCACTCGGTAACTATCCGAGTGCCGGCGGTGGGGTGGTTCAAATAGCCTCGGCTATCACCTCATTATGTCCGGTCGTGATGGTCAAGTGGATTAAGGCGTCTTGTACATACCAGATGCGTTGCTTCTGGGAGTATGGGTTCGAGTCACTTCTGGGGTGTGAGTTTTCAGTTGCATATGTCCTGGGGACCATTCAGGCTTGTTCGCATTTGTGTTCCTCACGTGTTGCCCCAAAGAATGAGGTGATTTGGTAAAATGCTATGCCCAAGATAACTATCCGAGTGCCGGCGGTGGGGTGGTTCAAATAGCCTCGGCTATCACCTCATTATGTCCGGTCGTGATGGTCAAGTGGATTAAGGCGTCTTGTACATACCAGATGCGTTGCTTCTGGGAGTATGGGTTCGAGTCACTTCTGGGGTGTGAGTTTTCAGTTGCATATGTCCTGGGGACCATTCAGGCTTGTTCGCATTTGTGTTCCTCACGTGTTGCCCCAAAGAATGAGGTGATTTGGTAAAATGCTATGCCCAAGATAACTATCCGAGTGCCGGCGGTGGGGTGGTTCAAATAGCCTCGGCTATCACCTCATTATGTCCGGTCGTGATGGTCAAGTGGATTAAGGCGTCTTGTACATACCAGATGCGTTGCTTCTGGGAGTATGGGTTCGAGTCACTTCTGGGGTGTGAGTTTTCAGTTGCATATGTCCTGGGGACCATTCAGGCTTGTTCGCATTTGTGTTCCTCACGTGTTGCCCCAAAGAATGAGGTGATTTGGTAAAATGCTATGCCCAAGATAACTATCCGAGTGCCGGCGGTGGGGTGGTTCAAATAGCCTCGGCTATCACCTCATTATGTCCGGTCGTGATGGTCAAGTGGATTAAGGCGTCTTGTACATACCAGATGCGTTGCTTCTGAGAGTATGGGTTCGAGTCACTTCTGGGGTGTGAGTTTTCAGTTGCATATGTCCTGGGGACCATTCAGGCTTGTTCGCATTTGTGTTCCTCACGTGTTGCCCCAAAGAATGAGGTGATTTGGTAAAATGCTATGCCCAAGATAACTATCCGAGTGCCGGCGGTGGGGTGGTTCAAATAGCCTCGGCTATCACCTCATTATGTCCGGTCGTGATGGTCAAGTGGATTAAGGCGTCTTGTACATACCAGATGCGTTGCTTCTGGGAGTATGGGTTCGAGTCACTTCTGGGGTGTGAGTTTTCAGTTATATATATATATATATATATATATATATATATACATATATATATATATATATATATATATATATACAATCTTTGGACAACACCCACCAGTGGGACTCGAACCCAGAAAGCACAACTACCTTCCAGTAGCTGGCATAACTAGTATGCTTTAACCCACTACGCCATCAGACCTTACAAAAGAAGTAGATAGTTCGAGATATATATCTCAAACATCTCTACCTCCCGAAGGCACCAGATGAGTGAGGGGCCAGTCTGCATTTTTCGTCAAGCCACTGTCAATGTGAGAGAACTCGTGTCCAGCTTATAAGCCTATACTTGCATAAACCACAAGTGAAGATAAACAATCTTTGGACAACACCCACCAGTGGGACTCGAACCCAGAAAGCACAACTACCTTCCAGTAGCTGGCATAACTAGTATGCTTTAACCCACTACGCCATCAGACCTTACAAAAGAAGTAGATAGTTCGAGATATATATCTCAAACATCTCTACCTCCCGAAGGCACCAGATGAGTGAGGGGCCAGTCTGCATTTTTCGTCAAGCCACTGTCAATGTGAGAGAACTCGTGTCCAGCTTATAAGCCTATACTTGCATAAACCACAAGTGAAGATAAACAATCTTTGGACAACACCCACCAGTGGGACTCGAACCTAGAAAGCACAACTACCTTCCAGTAGCTGGCATAACTAGTATGCTTTAACCCACTACGCCATCAGACCTTACAAAAGAAGTAGATAGTTCGAGATATATATCTCAAACATCTCTACCTCCCGAAGGCACCAGATGAGTGAGGGGTCAGTCTGCATTTTTCGTCAAGCCACTGTCAATGTGAGAGAACTCGTGTCCAGCTTATAAGCCTATACTTGCATAAACCACAAGTGAAGATAAACAATCTTTGGACAACACCCACCAGTGGGACTCGAACCCAGAAAGCACAACTACCTTCCAGTAGCTGGCATAACTAGTATGCTTTAACCCACTACGCCATCAGACCTTACAAAAGAAGTAGATAGTTCGAGATATATATCTCAAACATCTCTACCTCCCGAAGGCACCAGATGAGTGAGGGGTCAGTCTGCATTTTTCGTCAAGCCACTGTCAATGTGAGAGAACTCGTGTCCAGCTTATAAGCCTATACTTGCATAAACCACAAGTGAAGATAAACAATCTTTGGACAACACCCACCAGTGGGACTCGATATATATGCGAACAAGTCTGAATGGTCCCCAGGACTACTATATGCGAATGAAAACTCACATCCCAGAAGTGACTCGAACCCATACTCATATATATATATATATATATATATATATATATATATATATATATATATATATATATATATATATATATATATATATATATATATATATATATATATATATATATATATATATATATATATATATATATATATATATATAATATATATATATATATATATATATATATATATATATATATATATATATATATATATATATATATATATATATATATATATATATTATTAAATATGACCGAAAAAGTAAGATTAATAATTCTAACACGAATTTTCTCAATCTTTCGTACATTACGCTTCACTGTTGGAGGTAAATCAAAAATCACTTCTCCAAAATTCATTTTTATTTCTAGTCTGACGCGACACGGGCGCATTTCGTAAAACTTATTACATTTTCAAAGACTTCACAAATACACAACTGATTAGAACTTACGTCTCTCTGATATTATATGTACATTTGAGTGAGGTGGGAAGGGTGATGTGGCATAACACAAGACAGAACAGGAGGGGATATTAATAGGGTATTAAAAGTATCAACACAAGACAGAACAGAAACAATGGGTATTGAATAGAAGTGTTTGTAGAAAGCCTATTGGTCCATATTTCTTGATGCTTCTATATTGGAGCGGAGTCTTGAGGTGGGTAGAATATAGTTGTGCAATAATTGGCTGTTGATTGCTGGTGTTGACTTCTTGATGTGTAGTGCCTCGCAAACGTCAAGCCGCCTGCTGTCGCTGTATCTATCGATGATTTCTGTGTTGTTTACTAGGATTTCTCTGGCGATGGTTTGGTTATGGGAAGAGATTATATGTTCCTTAATGGAGCCCTGTTGCTTATGCATCGTTAAACGCCTAGAAAGAGATGTTGTTGTCTTGCCTATATACTGGGTTTTTTGGAGCTTACAGTCCCCAAGTGGGCATTTGAAGGCATAGACGACGTTAGTCTCTTTTAAAGCGTTCTGTTTTGTGTCTGGAGACTTTCTCATGAGTAGGCTGGCCGTTTTTCTGGTTTTATAGTAAATCGTCAGTTGTATCCTCTGATTTTTGTCTGTAGGGATAACGTTTCTATTAACAATATCTTTCAGGACCCTTTCCTCCGTTTTATGAGCTGTGGAAAAGAAGTTCCTGTAAAATAGTCTAATAGGGGGTATAGGTGTTGTGTTAGTTGTCTCTTCAGAGGTTGCATGGCTTTTCACTTTCCTTCTTATGATGTCTTCGATGAAACCATTGGAGAAGCCGTTATTGACTAGGACCTGCCTTACCCTACAGAGTTCTTCGTCGACTTGCTTCCATTCTGAGCTGTGGCTGAGAGCACGGTCGACGTATGCGTTAACAACACTCCTCTTGTACCTGTCGGGGCAGTCGCTGTTGGCATTTAGGCACATTCCTATGTTTGTTTCCTTAGTGTAGACTGCAGTGTAATGCCCACTTGGGGACTGTAAGCTCCAAAAAACCCAGTATATAGGCAAGACAACAACATCTCTTTCTAGGCGTTTAACGATGCATAAGCAACAGGGCTCCATTAAGGAACATATAATCTCTTCCCATAACCAAACCATCGCCAGAGAAATCCTAGTAAACAACACAGAAATCATCGATAGATACAGCGACAGCAGGCGGCTTGACGTTTGCGAGGCACTACACATCAAGAAGTCAACACCAGCAATCAACAGCCAATTATTGCACAACTATATTCTACCCACCTCAAGACTCCGCTCCAATATAGAAGCATCAAGAAATATGGACCAATAGGCTTTCTACAAACACTTCTATTCAATACCCATTGTTTCTGTTCTGTCTTGTGTTGATACTTTTAATACCCTATTAATATCCCCTCCTGTTCTGTCTTGTGTTATGCCACATCCCCCTTCCCACCTCACTCAAATGTAGATATAATATCAGAGAGACGTAAGTTCTAATCAGTTGTGTATTTGTGAAGTCTTTGAAAATGTAATAAGTTTTACGAAACGCGCCCGTGTCGCGTCAGACTAGAAATAAAAATGAATTTTGGAGAAGTGATTTTTTATTTACCTCCAACAGTGAAGCGTAATGTACGAAAGATTGAGAAAATTCGTGTTAGAATTATTAATCTTACTTTTTCGGTCATATTTAATAATATATGTCTACAGGAAAGACTGCTACCAAAATATACTAATATATATATATATATATATATATATATATATATATATATATATATATATATATATATATATATATATATATATATATAATATGAAACACTGAACTGCAATGCTAAACCTGTTCTTAAATACATGGTAGGGGGCTGTAACAGAATCTTTGAAATCCACACTAGAAACAAATATTTATTTGATATTACAAGAGTGCGACTTAGCCAAAGTGGAAATATTCCACAAATCAAGAGTCCCAAAATGTAAAATGTTCTTCCCAATAACATCAAAGACTGTCCCTCTCTCAACCAGTTTAAGAGAGAAACTAAGTACTACCTAATAAATGCCATGTAACCTACCTTACCTACTGATTGTCAACCTATGTCTTGCTATTATTAAACAATAATGAATAATGTCTGAACTTGTAATACTGCTATATGCCAAGTAAACAAAAAAAGTTACCATGTTTATTTAGTTAAAATTACCATCGGCTGTTCTGTTGCAGTTTTGCTGTTCCGTTCAACATGTAATTATTGTCATTCTTTTTATTTTTCCTACTTTTGTTCAACTTTTACTTTTCATCTCAATTATTTTTAGCAATTAATTTTAAGTGTTTATCCACAGCATGCCTGAAACACTGTGCATATTAGTGGCTTTAGGCATAGTATATTCTTGCTTTATCTAGAAATCCAACATTGTGCTTGTAACCCATTGTCTATGTACGTTTCTCAAAAAACATTATCATCTTTAGCATTATCATCATGTTAAACAGGAATAGCTTATGGAATAGTATAGTGAAAGGCTAGAAGGGTGGGGAATATAATATGTGATTTTTGAGAATATACCAACAGTTTGAGACTTTGCCTGTGTACTGTATGTGAGTGTTCAAATTTAGTCTCTTGTTTATGTATAGGCCAAGGAACTTTTTCATCATTTTTAATGGTAATGTTGACATTATCTATTTGAAGGTGAATTTCATTTGATAATTTACTTCCAAATACAATGTAATAGGTATTCTCTATATTTAGTTTGTTGGTTGACATCCAACCACATCCAGTTTGTTCCAATTTGTTGTTTACAATATTACTTATTGTGTGTTGCATTAGAGTTTGAATAGATGAAGGCAGTATCGCCAGCAAATAGTATTGGTTTAAGGATGTTAGAGACATTTGGTAAATCATTGATGTATATAAGCAATAGGAGAGGTTCTAAGATGCTGCCCTGTGGCACTCCTACGGTTAACAGTATAGATGTGGGGGGGGGGGGTTATGTCATTAATGGCTACATATTGGTGTTTATCATTAAGATATGATAGGATATAGTTATCAGGAAGGCCTCAGATTCTGTAATGATTAAGTTTAAGTAAAAGGTAGGTATGGCTTACAGTATCAAAGCCTGACTGTCAATTATATTAACCTGAATCTGGCAGTTATATTACCCTGAGACTGGCAATTATAAAACTCATATACCTGTATATATATATAAAAATAGCATAAATATGTTAATTACATTATCTTGAATCGGGCAGTTTTATATTTATGTGGATCTAGCAATTCGATATATGTATATATGAATCTGGCAATTATATATATATAAGTAGCAAGCAATTCTATATAAGTAGCAAGCAATTATATATATATATATATATATATATATATATATATATATATATATATATATATATATATATATATATATATATATATATATATATATATATATATATATATATGTCGTACCTAGTAGCCAGAACTCACTTCTCAGCCTACTATGCAAGGCCCAATTTGCCTAATATGCCAAGTTTTCCTGAATTAATATATTTTCTCTAATTTTTTTCTTATGAAATGATAAAGCTACACATTTCATTATTTATGAGGTCAATTTTTTTTAATTAGAGTTAAAATTAACTTAGATATATGACCAAACCTAACCAACCCTACCTAACCTAACCTAACCTATCTTTATAGGTTAGGTTAGGTAGCCGAAAAAGTTAGGTTAGGTTAGGTTAGGTATGTTAGGTAGTCGAAAAACAATTAATTCATGAAAACTTGGCTTATTAGGCAAATCGGGCCCTGCATAGTAGGCTGAAAAGTGCATTCTGGCTACTAGGTACGACATATATATATATATATATATATATATATATATATATATATATATATATATATATATATATATATATATATATATATATATATACAGTACTGTATATGAATCTGGCAATAATATTAGCCTGATTCTGATATTTGTGTTATCTTATATCTGGTATTTTATAAACCAAAACTTTGCATATATATGAGTGACTCCAGAATTTGTATTATAATGCAGAGTATTTCATCGAAGGCTTAATTACTAATATTTATTTCATGTGTTTACAAATGCCTTAATCTGACAATTTATTAATATAAAAGGATGTCTGCTTTTAAATTAGTGATTTAAAAAATTTGATGTAAAGTCCTTAGTTTGAATATTGTTTAATTGATAAGTATATTTATGATCATTATTGGCCTGTATTATGAGGTGTAGGAGTAACCTGTATGGTTTTGATTGGTCGTTTAATTTCTTGTCTTGATGGATGTGAATGATGTTTAATTATTATTTATTTAGGCTCTATTATTAGTTCAGATTATTTATAGATAGAATAATGTGCAATAGATGGCTCTTAAAACCTGTTAATTATTATATTATTATTACTTGACAATTGTCTCAACATTCCAATTTACTGTCCTCTTACTATAAGTGTTGTTTTAATTAGCACATAAATGATCTTCACGTAATATGGTTTATTTACCCCCATGACAATGCTTCAGTATTTGTAAAGTTATAATTCCCGGTTATTAAGGTAATTAGAGAAATAACAAACCCTGAATATATGAACGTTAAAAGCATTTTGGTATGTGCAAAATATTCTTGTTTTGCAAGAACAATGGCTTACATCTTATGAATTTCAAAACCACTTCAAATTTATTGATAGTTCTTTTTCCACTGCCAGTATTGACATGTCTATTGACTGGTCAGGTCCTGGAAGACCCTATGGTGCTGCTGCTATCCTGGGCATAACAATATGCAATGTAAAGTTGAGGTTGTCAATATTGTATCAGGGTTCACTCCTGCTATACTTGTGTCCTATAGTTATCTGGAGATGATTTCGGGGCTTATCATCCCCCACGGCCCGGTCCTCGACCAGGCCTCCTTTTTGTTACACAATCCCAAGGAAGCAGCCTGTAGCAGCTGTCTATCTCTCAGGTACATATTTATTGCTAGGTGAAACGACGCATCAGGATGAAAGAAACTCTGCCCATTTGTTTCCGCCTCCACCAAGGATCGAACCCGGAACCTCAGGACTACGAATCCGATGTGCTGTCCACTCAGGTGTCAAGCCCCTTTGCTCAGGGGCCTGAAAGGTGCTCAGCAGTATTTGATTATGTGTGTGTGTATATGCATGGTTTCACAAGTAATATCAACTGTGCAGATGAGTATGGAGATATATGATCAGAAATATATCAATTGACTAATTTGTATCATAATGCTGAACTCATGGGGTGGAAGGTGATTTTTAACATTGATTTTACCCGCTAAGATGTATACTTAAATTTGTTTAATGAATTCATGGATGCTGAAAATTTACATAATCCTGCTATTAATGATTTATTTACTATTACTATAGCTTTATGTCATGAGATAGGAATGGAAGGTCTCATATTGATCATTTTCTTATTGATGATATAACTGGTCACACCTTTAAGTATAAGGCTGTCAGTGATGACAACCTGTCCTGGTATCATCCTGCCATGGCCACCTCCAATATACCTCACTCACAAGTTGCTGCTGCCAAAGATAACATAAACCTCCCTAGAACACACCTAAACGTAGGAAGGCCATTCTTGCTGACCTGGATAAGTTTAAATGCCTGCTTAACCAATACTCAAATCACAAGTGATGCAATTGCTTGCAATATTATTCAGTGCAATTTGCATCAGAACAATCTCAAGGACTTTTTCACATCTGTCGTTTCAGTGCTAGATAGTGCAGGGGAAGACAGTATTTTGGTTGCCCGAAACGCATTGCGTAATAGTGGCTTTAGGCATTGTATGTACTAGCTCTATCTACATATCAATCCATTAATGTAACATCACTTGTATGTATATACCTTACCTGAATAAACATCTGAAACATCTGAATCTGAATCTGAATCTGAATTTATCTTATAAGCAATAAAAGAAGTAGTATTCCAGGTTGGAATAATCATGTTAGGGGAAATTCAAAATAGATCTACCTTATGGTATAAACTACAGAAAGATGCAGGGTGCCCCAGATCTTTTGGAAAACCCTATGGAAAGTTGCAGGGTGCTCCAGACCATTTGGCATAACCTATGGAAAGATGCAGGATGTCCCAGACCTTTTGGCCTAACACACAAAAAGATGCATGGTACTGCAGACGTTTTGGCATGACCTACGGAAAGATGCAGCAGGCCCTAAACCTTTTGGCATAATCTGCGGAAAGATGCACGGGGGGGGGGGGGGGGGGGTCCAGACCTTCTGGCATTACCTACGTAAAGATGCAGGGGGCCCCAGAGATGGTTGGTGGCCCCAGCTCAGGTGTGGCACCAGGGGCTCAACATCATCAAGAAAGAGGATTAAGAAAGAGAAAGATAATATTGTGAGATCAAAAGTTGCCGATAATCTTTCAAGGAAAAAGTTTTATGAATTTTTGGGTGAAATTAGAAAAAAAGGTTCATGCAGAGGAGTAACAAAAGTTACAGATGATGTATCTGGGGCCCAATAATATAAGAAATGGTTTAAAACAAAAATCTTTAACATTGTAGAACACTGCGAGGTGCAGGACAGATGAGACTGAAACTGACCTAATTACAGCTGTATGGGAAACCTGTATGCACCCTGCCCCCCCCCCTAATGTTAAACACCTGCACACTGTAACCCCTGTAATGGCCCTAATGTTAAACACCTGCACACTGTAACCCCTGTAATGGCCCTAATGTTAAACACCTGCACACTGTAACCCCTGCAATGGCCCTAATGTTAAACACCTGCACACTGTAACCCATGTATTGACCCTAATGTTAAACACCTGCACACTGTAACCCCTGTAATGGCCCTAATGTTAAACACCTGCACACTGTAACCCCTGTAATGCCCCTAATGTTAAACACCTGCACACTGTAACCCCTGTAATGGCTCTAATGTTAAACACCTGCACACTGTAACCCCTGTAATGGCCCTAATGTTAAACACCTGCACACTGTAACCCCTGTAATGGCCCTAATGTTAAACACCTGCACACTGTAACCCCTGTAATGGCCCTAATGTTAAACACCTGCACACTCTAACCCCTGTAATGGCCCTAATGTTAAACACCTGCACACTGTAACCCCTGTAATGGCCCTAATATTAAACACCTGCACATTGTAACCCCTGTAATAGCCCTAATGTTAAACACCTGCACACTGTAACCCCTGTATTGGTTGAGAAAACTTAGAAAGCTCAACAATAGGCATTATGATATTTTACATAATTATGATATAATACAGTAATATATTATGATATATTACTGTATTTTATTATTTTTGTATACAAGGGTTCTTACATTCTTGTACAGCCAATAGCACGCATAGCGTTATGGGTGAATGTCTGTGTGTCTTACAGGCTCTCTCCCATGGTACATCACCACCATGTGTCTTACAGGCACACTCTCCCATGGTACATCACCACCATGTGTCTTACAGGCACACTCTCCCATGGTACATCACCACCATGTGTCTTACAGGCACACTCTCCCGTGGTACATCACCACCATGTGTCTTACAGGCACACTCTCCCATGGTACATCACCACCATGTGTCTTACAGGCACACTCTCCCATGGTACATCACCACCATGTGTCTTACAGGCACACTCTCCCATGGTACATCACCACCATGTATCTTACAGGCACACTCTCCCATGGTACATCACCACCATGTCTTACAGGCACACTCTCCCATGGTACATCACCACCATGTATCTTACAGGCTCTCTCCCATGGTACATCACCACCATGTATCTTACAGGCACACTCTCCCATGGTACATCACCACCATGTATCTTACAGGCTCTCTCCCATGGTACATCACCATCATGTATCTTACAGGCACATTCTCCCATGGTACATCACCACCATGTATCTTACAGGCCCTCTCCCATGGTACATCACTACCATGTGTCTTACAGGCACATTCTCCCATGGTACATCACCACCATGTATCTTACAGGCTCTCTCCCATGGTACATCACCACCATGTGTCTTACAGGCACACTATCCCATGGTATATCACCACTATGTGTCTTACAGGTACACTCTCCCATGGTACATCACCACCATGTGTCTTAAAGGCACACTCTCCCATGGTACATCACCACCATGTATCTTGTTCCGAACCATAATGGAAACTGACCCAAGTATAGGGGATACAAGACACTCCGTACATTGACAACATCGCACACTAATATTTTTACCACTTCGGACACCAGCTTTCGATGTTTCGGATATGTGTACGTGTTCCACATTAAAACGACAATATAATGCTATTAACAATGAAAATCTTCTATTTAACAGGTATATAGTTATTAAATGAAGTTTAGTGATGTAATAGACATAATCCGGAGTTGGTAAGGACGCCGCCCGCCAGCGTAAACACAACACACCCGAATGCCCACAAACACGATACAGCGCACAAAACACAACACTTCTGTCAGTTTTTAGATAAACTCCTTTTATATTTATTATGTGAGAGTTATACTTGTATAAAATGATAACTATTATAGGTAAGCGCCTAATATTTAATATTAATCAATAAAAAAGAAGTCAGAAGCCACACGCCTGTCTGTACATGTCTTTTGTGTAAAAGTATTTTGGGCGCTCATGTACTTGTGCGCTAGCTGGCGTTCACAACTGTTCTCGCCTACAAGCATTAGAATTAAACAAACGAATTTATTTTTTCATTTATATACAAGAAGAGAAGGCTACCCTTGAGTCTGTAATATTCATCTGATCACTGGTCTCCCATTTGGTCCTCATTGCTTTATCTTACTATTATTGAATGTCAATAACCGTATTATGCAATTTCAATTCCTTCTATTTCTTTCTTTATTATGCACCCCATACCCATCCCGTGGGCCGTGGTGTAAAGGATTACAGAGGCACATAATCGGTTCAGGAACTGAACCCTCTAGTTCGTTTAGCCAAGCAAATAACAATGTTTGACGCTAGTTACAAAATTATTAATGTTGTATACACATGTACACACACACTCATACATACATATATATATACATATATATATATATATATATATATATATATATATATATATATATATATATATATATATATATATATATGAATGAAAACTCACACCCCAGAAGTGACTCGAACCCATACTCCCAGGAGCAACGCAACTGGTAACTACAGGGCGCCTTAATCCACTTGACCATCATGGCCGTCAAAAGGAAGTGATAGCCAAGGCTATTTGAGCCACTTCCCCGACGGCAACTCGGATGGTAATCTTGGGCATAGCATTTCACCAAATCACCTTATTCTTTGGGGCACACGTGAGGAACACAAATGCGAACAAGCCTGAATGGTCCCCAGGACTATATGCGAATGAAAACTCACACCCCAGAAGTGACTCGAACCCATACTCCCAGGAGCAACGCAACTGGTAACTACAGGGCGCCTTAATCCACTTGACCATCATGGCCGTCAAAAGGAAGTGATAGCCAAGGCTATTTGAGCCACTTCCCCGACGGCAACTCGGATGGTAATCTTGGGCATAGCATTTCACCAAATCACCTCATTCTTTGGGGCACACGTGAGGAACACAAATGCGAACACTTCCTTTTGACGGCCATGATGGTCAAGTGGATTAAGGCGCCCTGTAGTTACCAGTTGCGTTGCTCCTGGGAGTATGGGATCGAGTCACTTCTGGGGTGTGAGTTTTCATTCGTATATAGTCCTGGGGACCATTCAGGCTTGTTCGCATTTGTGTTCCTCACGTGTGCCCCAAAGAATGAGGTGATTTGGTGAAATGCTATGCCCAAGATTACCATCCGAGTTGCCGTCGGGGAAGTGGCTCAAATAGCCTTGGCTATCACTTCCTTTTGACGGCCATGATGGTCAAGTGGATTAAGGCGCCCTGTAGTTACCAGTTGCGTTGCTCCTGGGAGTATGGGTTCGAGTCACTTCTGGGGTGTGAGTTTTCATTCGCATATAGTCCTGGGGACCATTCAGGCTTGTTCGCATTTGTGTTCCTCACGTGTGCCCCAAAGAATGAGGTGATTTGGTGAAATGCTATGCCCAAGATTACCATCCGAGTTGCCGTCGGGGAAGTGGCTCAAATAGCCTTGGCTATCACTTCCTTTTGACGGTCAAGTGGATTAAGGCGCCCTGTAGTTACCAGTTGCGTTGCTCCTGAGAGTATGGGTTCGAGTCACTTCTGGGGTGTGAGTTTTCATTCGCATATAGTCCTGGGGACCATTCAGGCTTGTTCGCATATATATATATATATATATATATATATATATATATATATATATATATATATATATATATATATATATATATATATATATATATATTTATATATATTTATATATATATATATATATATATATATATATATATATATATATATATATATACATATATATATGTCGTACCTAGTAGCCAGAACGCACTTCTCAGCCTACTATGCAAGGCCCGATTTGCCTAATAAGCCAAGTTTTCATGAATTAATTGTTTTTCGAATACCTAACCTACCTAACCTAACCTAACCTAACTTTTTCGGCTACCTAACCTAACCTAACCTATAAAGATAGGTTAGGTTAGGTTAGGTAGGGTTGGTTAGGTTCGGTCATATATCTACGTTAATTTTAACTCCAATAAAAAAAATTGACGTCAAACATAATGAAATGGTTAGCTTTATCATTTCATAAGAAAAAAATTAGAGAAAATATATTAATTCAGGAAAGCTTGGCTTATTAGGCAAATCGGGCCATGCATAGTAGGCTGAGAAGTGCGTTCTGGCTACTAGGTACGACATATATATATATATATATACAGTATATATATATAAATATATATATATATATATATATATATATATATATATATATATACATATATATATATATATATATATATATATATATATATATATATATATATATATATATATATATAGCCTTGGCTATTATATATATATATAATTATACCAGTATAATCTAATAATATATACTGGTCTAATAAAATAATTAGACCAGTTAATACTCTCACTCGTTGTGTTAGGATATGTTAGCTTGATAATACTGACCGTTCATTGTTGAGAAATGTGTTAACAAACAATATATCTGACTTATCAAGACTGTAGCTTGCTTAGCAAAAGGAACTTTTTTTAAATTTGGGTTCAGTTTAACTACCGCTCAAGGGATGAGTAATTGGGGCATAATAAAGGAACTAAGCTGATAAAATAAAAGATGGGAAAACAACATTAGAGAGATAAACTCGAGAGACGTTTTCATGTTAACCCGAAAATTATTTGAGGAGCAAGACGGACTGCGGGTCAGGCAATTGGTCTTCATGCTATCGTGATGGGGGATTAGCCATTACACGTGTTAATGACTCTTGTATAGTTGTGTAGTTAAGGACAACAGGGTAAAGGGGTAATGGGCATTGTGGTTGATTGTTCTACCTGGGAATCCTCCACTGTTTTATATCTTATGTATGAATGTATGTACTCACCTAGTTGTGTTTGCAGGGGTTGAGCTCTGGCTCTTTGGTCCCGCCTCTCAACCGTCAATCAACTGATGTACAGATTCCTGAGCCTACTGGGCTCTGTCATATCTACATTTGAAACTGTGTATGGAGTCAGCCTCCACCACATTACTGCCTAATGCATTCCATTTATTAACTACTCTGACACTGAAAAGTTCTTTCTATAATCTCTCTGTGGCTCATTTGGGTACTCAGCTTCCACCTGTGTCCCCTTGTGCGTGTACCACATGTGTTAAATAAATGTATGTATGTATGAATGTATGTATGTATGTATGTATGTATGTATGTATGTATGTATGTATGTATGTATGTATGTATGTATGTATGTATGTATGTATGTATGTATGTAAGGAGAGAGAGAGAGAGAGAGAGAGAGAGAGAGAGAGAGAAGGAGAGAGAGAGAGAAAGAGATGAAGACCGAGACAGAGAAATAGATATAGACAGAGTCAGGGAGACAATGTTAGACACAGAGACGGATAGATAAGGATATGCAAAGTCAGTGAGAGAATGACAGAGATAGAGCGAGGAAAGAGACAGAGATATAGGCTGACACAGAGAATGGCAGAAACAAGGAGAGGCAGAGACAGAGGGACAGGGATAGGAGCAGAGGGACAGGGACAGACGGACAGGGCCAGAGGAGGGACGGGGGAACAGAGGGGGGGCAGTGGGACAGGGAGGGAGACAGGGACAGAGAGGGGGACAGGGATAGAGACAGAGGGACAGAAACACAGAGACAGAGGGACAGGGTCAGAGAGGGGGACCGGGGGACAGAGGGAGGAGAGGGGGGGCAGGAGACCAAGAGAGAGGGGACAGAGGAGAGACAGGGGATAGAAAGAGTGGGCAGGGGGACAGAGGGAGGGACAGGGACAGAGAAGGACAGGGACAGAGGGACAGGAACAGGGGGGGCAGAAAGGGCGGACAGGGGGACAGGGGGCAGAGATAGGGACAGGGGAACAGAGACAGGGACAAGGGGACTGGAGGAAAGGGAGGGGGACAGATGAAGGACAGCGAACAGAAAGAGTGGGCAGGGGGACAGAGAGGTACAGGGGACAGAGAGAAGGACAGGGGGACATAGAGGAACAGGGGGACAGAGTGACAGGGGGGGACAGAGTGACAGGGGGGACAGAAAGAGGAACAGGAGGACAGAGAGGAACAGGGGGACAGAGAGAGACAGGGGGACAGAGAGAGACAGGGGGACAGAGAGAGACAGGGGGACAGAGAGAGAGACAATGGTATAGAGAGGGACAGGGGGACAGAGAGATGGAAAGGGGGGACAGAGAGGGGGACAGGGGGAAAGGGATCGGGGACAGAGGACAGAAAATGTGGGCAAGGGGACAAAATGAGGGACAGGGGGACAAAGATGGACAGGGGGACAAAGATGGACAGGGCGACAAAGATGGACAGGGGGACAAAGATGGACAGGGGTGTCATGTTCACAGAAAATGGTACCATCCGTTTTCTATGTGCGGCGGCTGAGACGCCAGAGAAGGAAGGTAAACAAGAGCGTACAGGACGCCCGCCAAGCTTGGTAGCTACTAGTCATGTAATCATATTAAGTATTAAAGTCAGTAACCAAGTCATGATTTACATCAACCCTACAGCCAAGACTTCCTCAGTAACACACAAACACCACATTGGCGACGAGGATGAACTGTGAACGCAGGTATTTGTTCAGTTTCAAACACAAGGGAGAAGCATGCTGCCTGGAGGAGGAAGAGAAGCTGTGAGCGCCATACCCGATGCTGTATGCTAACCGATGCTGTGTGCTAACCAATGCTGTGTGCTAAACGATGCTGTGTGCTAACCGATGCTGTGTGCTACCCAAGCTGTGTGCTACCCAAGCTGTGCTGAAGAAACTGTACTGAGGAATCTGCCGACGTTGTGTACGAAACGACGCTTTGATGTGTACAAAACCTGATGTTTTGGTTACGAAACGACGCTTCGTGCTACAAAATTCATCACACTGAATTGACTGCTGTACCAACTGCTGCACCAACTGCTGCACCAACTGCTGCACCAACTGCTGTACCAACTGCTGCCGTACCAACTGCTGTACCAACTGCCGTGCCAACTGCTGTGCTGCTGCTGTGAGTAGGAACAACACATGTACACAAGGGCTAGGTAAGAAGTCAGTTGCTGCTATATTGTGCACTGTTGTGAACTTTTGCATTAAAATGCTTGTGTGCTTTGCAAAATTAAAGTAATTACAGTGAATTCTTGACTAACATATACAGTGCAGTAAGTGTTTAATATTCTGAGGAACATTTAAGTGATAAGTTACATTTATTCAGTAAAAATGGCAAATATACCTCAGTTTCCTGCATTTGATCCTGACTGTGACCAGACAAACCTGTCACAGAGGTGGGTCAAATGGCTTAAAAGGTTTGAAAATTTGTTGATAGTTTCTGACATCAAAAGTGCTGAAAGAAAGCGTGCCTTTCTACTTCATTATGCAGGTGATAGAGTTTGTGACATCTTTGACACACTGAAAGACACTGGTGGTGCCAAAGATTATGACACTGCCAAAGCCAAACTAACAGAGCATTTCAAACCAAGGCAAAATACTGCAATGGAAATTATGCATTTCAGGAGAGCAAAACAACTCTCCAATGAAACTGTGGATCAATACCACACACGTCTGCAGGGTTTAGCAGCCCATTGTGAGTTTGCTGATGTTGACAAAGAAATCAAACAGCAAATAATTGAAACATGCACATCTACACGTCTCCGTCGAAGAGCTCTAGAACTTGTTGATGATGAAAGTTCTCTTACCAAGATACTGGATATGGCTCGTCGAATGGAAGATGCTGCACGTGATGCTCGTGTCATGGAGTGCAGTGCTAATAACGGTTCTGCCACTGTTACTAACAGTGATGAGGTACGTAAGGTTCAGGGAGGACACCGTGATCAAAGAAGATATCATGGCAAACCTAACAGTAAATTTAGCCGAGAACCACGTCACAACTGGGGTCAAGGAACAAGGCTCAAGCAGTCACAACGACCCACATCAGAGGGTGTCAACAATAAATGTTACAATTGTGGAGGAGACTACCCACACCAAGATAATGTTTGTCCTGCTCAAGGTAAGAAGTGCTATGAGTGTAGAAAACTAGGTCATTTTGGTGCTATGTGTCGTTCTGCACTAAAGAAACCACAGTCAATGAATAAAAGCACTGTACGAGGATCAGGTCATAGGGGTCGAGGTGGTAAACACAATATTGCACCTCATATCCAGAATGTTAATAATGTACAAGACAACATTTCATTACAACCAGTCTCAGATGACAGTGAAGGTGATTATACTTATGGAGTACAATCAATCACAGAATGGAATGATCTTCCAAACAACCCAGAGACTATAGTATATATTGCTGGTATTTGTCTCAAAGTTCTTATTGACACTGGATCAAACATTGACACCATGGCTGAGTGCCACTATGAAAAATTTAGAAAACAGTTCCCAAAGCTAGAAAAATACAATGGTAAAGCCACTGCCTATGCTTCGAAGTTAGCCTTGCCAGTGATTGGAACTTTCACTGCAGAGATTAAGTCAAAGAATGCAATGCTCATTACTACATTCCATGTTGTTAGGAATGCAAAGGAGTCTTTACTCAGTTACAAGACTTCAACCAAATTGGGGCTACTTCAGCTTTCTAATGCTGTAGCAGTGGAATCTGCAAACAATGTTGATGGTATTGTTGCTGAATTTTCTGATCGATTTAAATCCATAGGTTGTTATACTGATAGCAAAGTACATCTGCATATCAACCCAGATGTAATTCCAGTTGCCCAACCACATCGCCGACAACCATTCCATACTCGCAAGAAAGTCGATGCCGAACTGGATAGGCTGATGGAACTAGATATCATTGAACCAGTAACAGGCCCAACACCATGGGTAAGCCCAATTGTCACTCCACCAAAGCCGAAGAATCCAGATGAGATACGCATTTGTGTGGACATGCGTGTTCCCAACAAGGCAATAATGCGTGAACGCCATCCTACACCCACTGTAGATGATATGATTTACCGCTTGAATGGTGCAACTGTATTCAGCAAGTTAGATTTAAACAAGGGCTATCATCAGCTTGAACTTGAAGATGAGAGTCGCTTCATCACAACGTTTACGACACATCGAGGTCTGTATAGGTACAAGCGCCTGAGTTTTGGTATTAACAGTGCTGCCGAGGTATTCCAGCACACCATCAGCCAGGTATTGCAAGATATACCTAATGCTGACAACATGTCTGATGACATCATTGTTTATGGCCGTACCCAAGCTGAACACGACAAAGCTCTTCGTGCAACATTGCAACGCTTACGAGAAAAGAATTTGACGCTAAGCCGAGCAAAGTGTGAGTTCAATCAACATAAAATTGAATTCTTTGGACATGTACTTAGTGACAAAGGTCTGTCTCCAGATCCTAAGAAAGTTGCAGATATCAAGAATGCTGCACCTCCTTCAACGTCCACTGAAGTACATAGTTTTCTGGGAATGGCAAACTACTGTTCTCGCTTCATTCCAGATTTTGCTACCATTACAAAGCCTCTACGTGAGCTCCTGAAGAAAAATGCATCATGGTACTGGAGCGATATCGCGCAAAATGCATTTGATGCTGTGAAAGATGCACTAGTAGAGAATGCGACTGCTGCATACTTTGATCCATCAATGGACACTGAGTTAACGGTGGATGCTAGTCCTGTTGGATTAGGTGCTGTTTTAGCCCAACACAAACCTGGTCAACCAGATTCCAGAGTAGTAATTGCCTACGCCAGCCGTTCTCTCACAGATGTTGAGCAACGATACAGTCAGACAGAGAAGGAAGCTCTTGCTCTTGTATGGGGCTGTGAACACTTCAATGTGTATCTGCTTGGTGCGCCCTTCACCACGATGGTCACTGACCACAAACCGTTGGAGACCATCTTCAATAATCCAAAATCCAAACCACCAGCTCGCATTGAGAGATGGGCTCTTCGTCTGCAACCATACAACTTTACGGTGAAATACAAGCCGGGTGCAGGCAATCCCGCTGATTACATCAGTCGACATCCTGCAAACAGTTTCACCATCACCAAGCATCAGCAAGTTGCCGAGGAATATGTACACTCTGTAACCTGTGATGCAGTCCCTATGGCTCTTACTCTTGATGAAATCCGTACTGCAACCCTAGAGGACCCAACTCTGCAAGCAACAGTGGATGCATTGACTAAGAAAAAGTTTCCACGCATCCCACCCTCAGGAGTTGACCAAGATGCATTCAAAGCACTTGAACGCATCCAGACAGAATTAAGTGTTACGCAACAACGCGACACTGTGCTGCGAGGTACTCGTATCGTGATTCCAGCTGTTCTCCAGCAACGTGCTCTGAAGCTTGCACATCAAGGACACCAAGGTCTTGTTAGGACGAAACAGCTGCTACGAGAAAAGGTGTGGTTTCCTGGCATTGATCGTCAAGCAAAGGATATGCATGATGCCTGTGTCCCTTGCCAAGCTGCAGTGGATACTTCAAGACCAACACCTCTACAACCTTCACCACTACCTGCTGCACCATGGACGGAAGTATCAATGGACTTCTGCGGACCACTACCAACTGGAGAGTACTTGATGGTAGTCATTGATGATCACTCACGTTATCCAGAAGTAGAAATCATCAATTCCACATCTGCAAAGGCCGTCATCCCGAAACTTGACAAGATCTTTTCAAACTTTGGCATTCCTGAAGTTGTCAAGACAGACAATGGACCGCCATTCAATGGACAAGACTTCGTCAACTTTTCTGAGCATATTGGATTCAAACACCGCCGTGTGATGCCACTACATCCCCAAGCAAATGGAGAAGTTGAGAGATTCATGCAACCTCTCATGAAAGCGGTACGCTGTGCTCATGCCGAAGGACGATCCTGGAAACAAGCTATGTATGCTTTTCTCAGGAACTACCGTGCAACACCACATGGAACACTGGGCAAGTCGCCTGGCGAACTTTTATTTGGACGTCCTATGAGAATCGCACTACCCGTCATGCCAGCCGAGGTAACGGATAAACGTCTCGCTCAGAAGGATGCACTAGCCAAGGGCAAAATGAAAATTGCTCATAATAATAATAATAATAATTATATAATAATAATAATAATTTTTATTTAGGCAAAGGTACATACATAAAGAGATTTTACAAAGTTTGTTGGCTTTATAGATAGAGCTAGTACATACAATGCCTAAAGCCACTATTACGCAAAGCGTTTCGGGCAGGAAAAAACACTACTGACTAAAGCTTAAAACTAATGGGTAAAAAGAAAAAAATGCGTTGAGTACAAATAAAAATAGAGGTAAAAGAGGGGGGGAACATTGTTGAAAAAACAGCACAAATACAATTATAAATTATTACAGAAAATTACATTAAAACAGCGTTGATTTGTAAAACAAAAAAAAAAACAAAAAACATACATGGGTTGACAATAGAAGGGTAAGGTAGGTTACATGGAATTTATTAGGTATAGCTTCGTTTTTAACTTAAACTGGTTGAGAGAGGTACTGTCTTTAACATGGTTGGGAAGGTCATTCCACATCCTGGGCCCCTTGATTTGTAGAGCATTTCTGGTTTGATTAAGTCGTACTCTAGGAATATCAAAACTGTATTTATTTCTGGTGTGGTGCTCATGGGTTCTGTTACAACCTTCTATGAAGCTTTTGAGATCAGGATTGGCATTACAATTTAGCGTTTTGTATATGTATAATACACATGAGTGAATGTGCAGTGACTTAATGTCTAACATATTCAGAGATTTGAGTAGGGGTACCGAGTGATGTCTGGGGCCAGAGTTGGATATTGTCCTAATAGCAGCTTTGTGTTGAGTAATTAGAGGACGTAAGTGATTTTGGGTAGTAGAGCCCCAAGCACAAATACCATAGTTGAGATATGGATAGATAAGGGAGTAATAGAGAGTCACCAGGGCAGGGCGTGGTACATAATATCTGATCTTAGAAAGAATGCCCACAGTTTTTGAAACTTTTTTTGATATGTTTAGAATGTGTCCCTGGAAATTCAGCTTGTGGTCAATGAGAATGCCAAGGAATTTGCCATCTAAATCAACTTTTGCCATCATGATCAACGTGCAAAGGAACAGTTCATAAAGGATGGTGACACTGTTCTCGTTAAAAAGAAAAAAGAGGGAAAGTTAGATATGCCGTATGATACAAAACCATATAAAGTGATTAGTGTAAAAGGAACTATGGTAACAGCTAGTAATAGAGATCATAGTATAACACGTAATATGGCTTATTTCAAAGTGATTCCAACTAGTGTAGAAAATGATGAAGTGCAAAGTCGTGCAAAAGAAAAAGAAAAAAATAGTTATAACCCGACAAACAATTCATCAAGGGATGTTATTGCATTTAAGGACTCTCGTCCTAAACGTCATGTTAAACGCCCTACACGATTTGATGATTAATTGTGTTCCTATGTAATGAAAAGTATTTACTTATTATGCTAAACTAAATTTAATATTGTTTGAATAATGCAGATATCTCATTCAATATTTTGTAACTTTGTATTACAGTTTCTTTCATGTTTGTTTAACATTGCATATGTATTTTTAACATTGAAATCCTTTGTGGAAAAGATTAAGTTGTTTAAATTCTTTGTGTGCTTAATTAATGTTAAATGTATGCAGTATCTCTTGATATGTTAATAACTTACTTTGTGTCAATAACTTTGCTTTGTGCTACACGCATGGTTGACATCCTGTATTCATTCTTTTTAAAGAAAAGGAGGGATGTCATGTTCACAGAAAATGGTACCATCCGTTTTCTATGTGCGGCGGCTGGGACGCCAGAGAAAGAAGGTAAACACGAGAGCGTACAGGACGCCCGCCAAGCTTGGTAGCTACTAGTCATGTAATCATATTAAGTATTAAAGTCAGTAACCAAGTCATGACTTTACATCAACCCTACAGCCAAGACTTCCTCAGTAACACACAAACACCACAAGGGGGACAGGAGGAAAGGGGGGAGATGTATGAGGGGGGAATGTTTGCGAGAGATGGAGAAGGGGTATTTAGAACGGTAAGTTAGAGAGGGGACAACTAAGGCGCATCATTGAAAAGCAAATGAGCATCATTGCAATAGCAGGAGCCACACACATCTTTAGCCTGCGTTGTTGAGACATTGTCAATTAAGCGGTATCCAATAACAGTATCTTCGGTATTTAAGCGATACCTTAAAAAATACTGGAAATATTGAAAGATATTAATCCAGATATTAATCCCCTTGTGCAACGCACACAAGAGGCAACAGCTTCTAGCTCTGCAAGCGGCAATATGAAATAGAGAACAGGCGATTGTTTTCACTCATAGTGTAATAAACCCACGGACCCACCCACCCGCTGAAGCCGTAAATACCAAGACATTACTTCCGTTTAAAATTAAGCCGGAATAATCCTCAGGTATGTGGAGGATGTGGGAGGCCTTTGATCAACCGCCGACTTCCTGCCCCGTCGACGGGGCCATCAGCCCTCAGTGTGCCCTCAGCCAAATTCATATGAAACATGTATGTGTGTGTATTAAATACTTTAATTTATTATTTCCAAGATTTTGCTGTTAGCTCTTGGACCCCGCCTTTCTAAGCGTCGGTTGTCTAATGTACCGACTCTCGCCCTCTTTTCCTCCATCATATCTAAACAACATATATTTTTATCTAACACACACACACACATCCCCAAGATGCAGCCTTTAGCAGCTTCCTGACTTTCAGGTTCGTATTTACTGCAAGGTGAATAGAGGCATTAGTGTGTGTATGTTTGTGTCTGTGTGTGTGTGTGTACGTGTGTACGTGTGTGTGTGCGTGTGTGTGTGTTTGTGTGTATACTCACCAAGTTGTGGTTGCGGGGGTTGAGCTCTGGCTCTTTGGTCCCACCTCTCAACTGGCAATCAACTGATGTACAGATTCCTGAGCCTACTGGGCTCTATCATATCTGCATTTGAAACTGTGTATGGAGTCAGCCTCCACCACATCACTGCCTAAGGCATTCCATCTATTAATTACTCTGACACTGAAAAAGTTCTTTCTAACATCCCAGTGGCTCATTTGGGTACTAAGTTTCCACCTGTGTCCCCTTGTTCGCCTACCACCCGTGTTAAACAGTTTATCTTTATGTACCCTATCAATTGCTCTGAGAATTTTGTAGGTAGTGATCATGTCTCCCCTTACTCTTCTGTCTTCCAGTGTCATGAGGTGCATTTCTCGCAGCCTGTCCTCGTAACTCATGCCTCTTAGTCCTGGGACTAGCCTATTGGCATACCATTAAACTTTTTCAAGCTTCGTCCTGTGCTTGACAAGGTGTGTGTGTGTACGTGTGTAGCACACACGTACTTATGTGGTACGTGTGTACTACATAATTGTAAGGCGTTTGCTGAATTAGAAAAGTCGGCTAGCAGTCCACCCTTAACGACACAATTAACTCATTACATAAAAAAATACGTGGCTGTGCAACAGTGTGTGGGAATTGGGGAACTGGTGTGCTTTTAGACGACTGGTGAGGACCAACAATGACGTAGAAGGATGGCACCAGCGTCTGAATCAAAGGGCAGTGAGGGACAACTTGGCTTTATATATTTTAATCCCCTTACTGTACCGTGAGGCGTCCCTGGTAACCTTGCAATACCAACTGGTTTCTGATCAAAAGCTAAAGTCCAGTCGCCGCAAGGGCAATGAAGAGAAACAGGAACATTTGTGGAAGCTTTGGGACCGTTACGAGGAAAAACAGATAAGCACCTCACAGTTCCTCAAGGAATGTTAGCGTTTTATCCCAGGAAGTGCCTGAACTAGAATTAGAAAACAGCAGTCTGTTTACTGGTTGTTATTTAACTTAAGTTAGTTGTAAATGATATTGTAAAAATAGCCACTGAGAACTGATGAGTTGCCCAAGACTTTTGCTCGTAAAGAGGGAATTGATTACAAACTTGGACTGCCTTTGAGCAGCCTGAGGGCAGCAATATCCCAGGAACATCAACTAAATTTCGGAGACTTGAAGCAAAGTGAAATTCACACCAGTTACTCCATCTATCATCATTCTATCATGCAGGAAGAACCGCACGTCTATGAGTCATCCAATAATGTTAGCAGACTTCTAGATGTTACCACTGCTAGGCTTAGGCTCGGCTACAAGTACCTCTGGGAGTTTGTAACATCTGCTGATGTAAATTTGACTAAATGTAAACTCTATCAGCAGAACTATTCGCTTACTTTGCGTCATTATATAATGGAATGTGAAAAAATCGCGGAATTTAGAGATAACACCATCAATAGTGTCCAAGAAATGTGTAAGTACTTCATTCATAATGATGTGCTGCTCGAAATCTTAGCGAAGTATCCAAAATTTGCTTACTGTAGGTAATGCATGCGCATGACTGTAAAGCTGCTGCCCAGTTGGGTACGTGGGTGTGCAGTGTGCAGCAAGACTAGTAACTGTGTGACTCACCATAGATGTAAATGCCTTGTATAGTGACTGTTGTGAGCCTCTTGTTGATCACTTGTGACACAAAGATTATTGATGTGTGTATTTGTGTAGGTGATTAGATATGTATGTGTATGTATATATGTATACGTATATATATATATATATGTACATGTATGTATGAGAGTGTGTACATGTATATATAATATTAATAATTTTGTAACTAGTGTCACAAATTGTTATTTGCTTAGCTAAACGAACTAGAAGGTTCAGTTCCTGAACCGATTATGTGCCTCTGTAATCCTTTACACCACCGCCCACGGGATGGGTATGGGGTGCATAATAAAGAAAGAAATAGAGTTGAATTGGCCTGATTAAGACTTTATGACCATGTAATCTATGTTTTGCTCCACTACTTACTGGTTGAGTATGGGGTGCATAACAAATAATAGCCTCCTTCGGGGGCGCCTTGTTTCTAAACGTGTTAAGTCTTAAATCCTTTAATCTCAAATCTTGCTACAATGTACCTCTTAATATATGTTATGTACTCTCGCAACCCAATGTACCTTCTTGTATATAAATAAATAGATTTCAACTGTAAGGGGATATGGTTTGCACCTTGTTATTCTAATAATGGGTAAATAATTCTAATAATGGAAGCGCTAATTATATGAACAAGTGTCATGTATTTATTCAGACGAGAACAACAGCGAACACAAACCAGCGCATATACGAACGGAATGGTTTGTATGTACAAACTTCTCAGTGAACGAAGTTGTTTCTAGCCCGGTATCCGAAATTGCAGTATACGACTTGACCAGTCCCCCCCAGAATTCCCCCGCTTATTTCAAATAAGCAGTGGCCATTTCTTTAAAGATGTGGGAGAGCGTTGTACCTGGATGAGGTCGTAGTCTGCTGCCTGCTCTGTGTCGAAGCTGTAGCGTCTTGGGTCGATTAGAACTGCCTACACCGAGTACTACATTCTTGACTGGAGATTGTACTGGTCGATATTCATCAAATCGCTTACATATATGGTGATTACACCTCAGCTCCCTCCAACAAGGAGTATTACCTGTAATTGGGGAAAGGATTGTAGCTTCTGTAATTAGTTATGCTATTAAGATAATGAGATAATGGAGCGAGTATAAGATTATATCGCTACACCAACAGGAGCAACCATTTTGGAAACGCCACACAAGGGTTGACCCGATTGATACATGGGTCAGATTCCATTATGGTTCAGAACACATTCACTATGGGAGAGCTGTTTCCTTCAAAAAGTATAATTGTGTGGCATTATGTTTAAAGAAACAATTCCAAGTATATTCTTTGATTCAAAAGCATGAGAATAAATACAAGTGTTAATTTTAAATGACTAGATATAAACAAAATTAAGAGGTTGGAAAAATGATATGGTGAACCAGACAAAAACATTGGAACGCTCAGGTGATGAGAGGGTAAACAACCGCCGCCATTTTAGCAGCACCACAGCTATTGATGTCCAGCACGAGCATTAAGGGAAAACCTTGACACAAACTGCGCCTATCATAAAGAAGAAGCACCACCATTGACCGCCAAGTGCTCACATCAAGTCTAACTCTAAGAAACAATACTCAAGCCTTGACGCTTCTCCCAACATCCGGGGGAGAAAACCTTCACACAAACTTCACCTGTCATAAAGAAGATGAAGACTCACCAGTGTCCACAGTGTCCAAAGGTATTCACCCGTCCTCAAGATGTGAAGCGTCACATGTTAGTGCATTCAGGTGATAAACCTCACGAGTGTCCAGAGTGTGGGAAGAGATTCAGTTTGCGTGGAAATATGAAGACACACATGTTAGTGCATACGGATGAGAGACCTTTTCAATGTGCTGAGTGTGGCAAAAAATTTAGAGAACGTGGAACTATAATAAGACACATGTTAGTACATTCAGGTGACAAACCTCATGTGTGTCCAGAGTGTGGGAAGAGATTCAATCGTGTTGGAAATATGAAGACTCATATGATGGTGGTGCATTCAGGTGACAAACCTCACGAGTGTCCAGTGTGTGGGAAGAGATTCAATCGTATTGGAAATATGAAGACTCACATGATGGTGCATACGGATGAGAGACCTTTTCAATGTGCTGAGTGTGGCAAAAAATTTAAAGAACGTGGAATTATAGTAAAGCACATGTTAGTGCATTCAGGTGATAAACCTCACGAGTGTCCAGAGTGTGGGAAGAGATTCAGTCAGCGTGGACATATGAAGAGGCATAAGATGACACATGCAAATAACAGGCTAAACATTTTGAGTGTGGAAGATAATTAAGAGAATGTTAAAGGATAATGAGGCACATAATGGTATATTAACTTTAATCTAACAGTGTGTTATCACACTGTCAGTTGGATCATGTCGTAGCTCAGTCGATTAAGGCAGCGTCTGGGATGATTTTGGACGTAGGTTCGAATCCTTGTCATGGCCCTTATGGATTTGTTCAGTTGAATGTTCTTCAGAGGTAATTATATTTTGTTTGAGAAATACACTAAACAATGAAAGGTAAAGATCTAAAGATATTTTATTATATTGTTCTTTTATGAAAGTTAGATGACCAAGCAAGAACTAGAGAAGCTGTCACTGTAGGAAAACTCAAAATTGCTTATAAGTATAGAAAAACCTCTTTAGTTTAGCAAAGATAAAACAAAGCTTTAAATGTTTTTCTTCATATTTATGTAAATAATAATGTGCTTTGTTTTTGCTCTCTGTGGAAATTTATTTAAAATTTAATATACTCTGTAGCTAAGTTATGGACATTTTTGTTGTAATATTATTTAGCATTGGAGTTGGTGAAGAACACAGTCTGAGACGTACTTAAGATGAGACCATTTCATTGGAAGGGAGATGTATACTAATCAAGGAATTTTCTCATCAGATTCATATGCAAACTGATGTCCATTTTTTATTTTTTGCTTAGGCTTATTTATGAGTTCCTCTCTTGATTATAAATATTTCACCAAAGAGTTTATTGAAGGCAGACTGGCATTTATAACTGTCAGTGAAGTGAATATGAAATTTAAATTTATATTACTATATAAATTTATATCACTCAAAATTAACCAGAAATTTATATTACTGTACTCTATTTTATCAGTTATGCTGTAATTGTCTGGGAATAAGACTTTACCCAATTTACCTGAGGGCCACTAACCCTAGTGGCCTCGATGAGAACAGGAAGTCGGCGGTTTGTTGAAGGTCTCCCCCTCCCCCATTTGCCTTGATGATCTGTTCCAATTATATTTTGAAATTCAGCACAGTTTTGGCAGTTTAAGGCTTCGACAGGTAGGCAGCTCCATCAATCAATAACCCTGTGGGTGAAAAAGCCCAATTCGAAGTTATATATTTGCCTGATTGGCAATTATATTAGCCTTATTGGTAATTATATTGGCCTGACTGGCATAATCCTCTCTGTCAATTATATTATCCAAACTGGCAATTATATTAAGATGATTGTGAATTACATAAGCCTGACTGGCAATTATATTAGCATGACTGTCAATTTAAATCAACGAAATATTTATTTATGTTGTGGTGCTCGTGGGTTCTATTACATTCATCAATGAAGAGTTTCAGATCAGGATTAGCATTTAGGAACAAGGTTTTGTACATGTAAATAGCACAAGAGAATTTGTAGAGCGAGTGTATATATAGCATGTTTTGGGATTTAAATAAAGGCTGTGTGTTGTTTGAAGACAGTTTTATAGTTCTGGTAGAATACTTTTGTTGGGTGATGATGGGCTTGAGGTAATTTGCAGTGGATGAATGCACAGATACCTTGCACAGATACCATATGTTGAGATACCAACCCTAATTTACAAAAAATGACTCTAGATTTTTAGCTCCAGCCATTGCATTCCTCTACAACAAATCATTTGAACTCCAAACCTTTCCTGATATTCTAAAAAAACAAGCAGTTTAAGAGTAACCTTAGTCCATAAAAGTGACAATCTCACTGAAGTCAACAATTACAACAAAAACAACAATTAATGGCCTTCCAAATACCTCTCAACACGTCAAACCAATCTTATTTGCTGATGACACAACTTTATTTATTTATTTATTTATTTATTTATATATATACAAGAAGGTACATTGGGTTTGTGAGAATACATTGGATAGTACAGTATTTACATTCTTGTAAAGCCACTAGTACGCGAAGCGTTTCGGGCAGGTCCTTAATCTAGCAGATAATTTTAAGTAGGTAATTTCTATCAGAATTGATAAATGATAAAGATACATTGCAAGAGACAAATGAGATGAGAGAGCTAAGTATATTAAAGCACATTGTTATACTAAAGCTCTGATTGATTACATTGACAGCTTGATTAGTAATTTAAACAAGATTAATAGACACCATACAGCAGATTGACAGCACATATAAGACAGCAATGATCACAATGGTAAAGATGTTCAGATTCTCAAGTCCTGACCCTCTTGCTCTAAATGTCACTGTGAATACTGAATTAAATAAAGTCCATCTTTGGCTAACTGCTAACAAACTCACCCATAACATTGACAAAACTTTCTATATTTTGTTTGGTAATAACTCCTCAAATGAAATTAATTTAAGAATAAACAATATACAAATCAGTAGTAAAGTTGATGGTAAATTCCTTGGTGTCCTCATCGATAACAAGCTGAGTTTCCAGGGACACATTCTAAATATAGTAAAAAAAGTTTCTAAAACTGTTGGCATTCTTTCTAAGATCAGATATTATGTTCCTCGCCCTGCCCTGGTGACGCTCTATTACTCTCTTATCTATCCTTATCTCAACTATGGTATTTGTGCTTGGGGTTCTACTACCCAAAATCATTTACGTCCTCTAATTACCCGACACAAAGCTGCTATTAGAACAATATCTAACCCTGGCCCCAAACAGCACTCGGTACCCTTACTCAAATCTCTGAATATGTTTGATATTAAGTCACTGCACATTCTCTCTTGTGTACTCTATATATTTAAAACTCTGAATTGTAACGTCAATCCTGACCTTCAACGCTTCCTAGAAGGTTGTAACAGAACTCATGTGCACCAAACCAGAAACAAATACCTATTTGATATTCCAAGAGTTAGACTTAATGAAACTAGGAATGCTCTACAAATCAAGGGACCCAGAATGTGCATTGACCTTCCCAATCATGTCAAAGATTGTACCTCTCTCAACCAGCTTAAGATGAAAACTAATTACTACCTAATTAACTCCTTGTATCCTACCTTACTTCTAAATGTCAACCATGTCCTACTATTTAAAAATAAAATGATGTTTGTTGACCAACTTGTATATTGGCTATTTTCTACCATGTTCCCCCCTTTTTATATCTTTTATTATTTGTTTTCTTTCAACGCAATTTATAATTTAAGCTCAATTACTATTAAGTTTTAGTCTAAGTGGTTTTTTTCCCCACCTCACCTTGCCCGAAACACTATGCGTACTAGTGGCTTTAGGTATTGTATGTACTGCCTCTATCTTTATATCAAACATAATGTTTGTACTGTACTAGTGGCTTTAGGTATTGTATGTACTACCTCTATCTTTAAATCAAACAGAATGTTTGTACTGCAACTATGTATGTACTTTTCCTAAATAAATTTTTATTGTTATTATTATTATTATTATTATTATGTTAATGTAATCGTTCCTAGCTCTGTTGTATCTGATCCTGTTGTCCTCTGTCCTTAGTCTTCTGTACTTCCTCCACTCCCGCCTGCTGGCCATTTTTGCTTCCTGGCACTGTCTATTAAACCATGGGTTTATATTCCCTCTTATTTTTCCCTTTACTGTTGGTATAAATCTCTCTTCGGCCTCCTGACATTTCCGTATGACTAGGTCCATCATATCTTGGACTGTTTTTCCTCTAATTTCTTCCTCCCACTGTACTTCTCCCAGATAGTTCCTTATCCTCCTGCAATCCCCTTTCCTGTAGTTAACTCTCCTTTCCCAGACCTCTTGACCCATGGTCACAAGTTTGAATTCCATCATGTCGTCAAAGACTAGGACACAATGGTCGCTGGCCTCTAGAGGTATTTCATGCTCCAAATTCTCGATGTCTTCTACGTTCTGGGTGAAAATCAGGTCTAATAGGCTCGGTGCATCTCCTCCTCTTTCCCTTGTGTCTTCCTTCACATGTTGTGTTAGGAAATTCCTGTCTATAAGATCTACTAACTTTGCTCCCCACGTTTCGTTTCCTCCATGGGGATTCCTTGATTATCAATTTATCTCTCCATGATTTAGGTCCCCCCATGATCAGCAGCTTCGCTCTCATTCTGTGAGTTAATGTTGCTGCCTTTTGCAGTTCATCTATGCATGCCTTGTTGTTGTCATCATACTCCTGCCTGGGTCTTCTACTGTTTGGTGGGGGATTGTAGATTACCAAGATGACAATATTCCTCCCATCTGCTGTCAGAATTCCATGTATGAAGCTTATAATGCTCTCATTAGTAACCCAATTTCCCGGGTCTTCAAAATTGCATCCAAGATCATGTAATTTGTTTTAGTTTCTGTGGTGTTTGTGTGTTACTGAGGAAGTCTTGGTTGTAGGGTTGATGTAAAGTCATGACTTGGTTACTGACTTTAATACTTAATATGATTACATGACTAGTAGCTACCAAGCTTGGCGGGCGTCCTGTACGCTCTCTTGTTTACCTTCTCTCTCTGGCGTCTCAGCCGCCGCACATAGAAAACGGATGGTACCATTTTCTGTGAACATGACATCCCTCCTTTTCTTTAAAAAGAATGAATACAGGATGTCTACCCTGCTTGTAGCACAAAGCAAAGTTATTGACACAAAGTAAGTTATTACCATATCAAGAGATACTGCATACATTTAACATTAATTAAGCACACAAAGAATTTAAACAACTTAATCTTTTCCACAAAGGATTTCAATGTTAAAAATACATATGCAATGTTAAACAAACATGAAAGAAACTGTAATACAAAGTTACAAAATATTGAATGAGATATCTGCATTATTCAAACAATATTAAATTTAGTTTAGCACAATAAGTAAATACTTTTCATTACACAGGAACACAATTAATCATCAAATCGTGTAGGGCGTTTAACATGACGTTTAGGACGAGAGTCCTTAAATGCAATAACATCCCTTGATGAATTGTTTGTCGGGTTATAACTATTTTTTTCTTTTTCTTTTGCACGACTTTGCACTTCATCATTTTCTACACTAGTTGGAATCACTTTGAAATAAGCCATATTACGTGTTATACTATGATCTCTATTACTAGCTGTTACCATAGTTCCTTTTACACTAATCACTTTATATGGTTTTGTATCATACGGCATATCTAACTTCCCTCTTTTTTTCTTTTTAACGAGAACAGTGTCACCAACCTTTATGAACTGTTCCTTTGCACGTTGATCATGAGCAATTTTCATTTTGCCCTTGGCTAGTGCATCCTTCTGAGCGAGACGTTTATCCATTACCTCGGCTGGCATGACGGGTAGTGCGATTCTCATAGGACGTCCAAATAAAAGTTCGCCAGGCGACTTGCCCAGTGTTCCATGTGGTGTTGCACGGTAGTTCCTGAGAAAAGCATACATAGCTTGTTTCCAGGATCGTCCTTCGGCATGAGCACAGCGTACCGCTTTCATGAGAGGTTGCATGAATCTCTCAACTTCTCCATTTGCTTGAGGATGTAGTGGCATCACACGGCGGTGTTTGAATCCAATATGCTCAGAAAAGTTGACGAAGTCTTGTCCATTGAATGGCGGTCCATTGTCTGTCTTGACAACTTCGGGAATGCCAAAGTTTGAAAAGATCTTGTCGAGTTTCGGGATGACAGCCTTTGCAGATGTGGAAGTGATGATTTCTACTTCTGGATAACGTGAGTGATCATCAATGACTACCATCAAGTACTCTCCAGTTGGTAGTGGTCCACAGAAGTCCATCGATACTTCCGTCCATGGTGCAGCAGGTAGTGGTGAAGGTTGTAGAGGTGTTGGTCTTGAAGTATCCACTGCAGCTTGGCAAGGGACACAGGCATCATGCATATCCTTTGCTTGACGATCAATGCCAGGAAACCACACCTTTTCTCGTAGCAGCTGTTTCGTCCTAACAAGACCTTGGTGTCCTTGATGTGCAAGCTTCAGAGCACGTTGCTGGAGAACAGCTGGAATCACGATACTAGTACCTCGCAGCACAGTGTCGCGTTGTTGCGTAACACTTAATTCTGTCTGGATGCGTTCAAGTGCTTTGAATGCATCTTGGTCAACTCCTGAGGGTGGGATGCGTGGAAACTTTTTCTTAGTCAATGCATCCACTGTTGCTTGCAGAGTTGGGTCCTCTAGGGTTGCAGTACGGATTTCATCAAGAGTGAGAGCCTTAGGGACTGCATCACAGGTTACAGAGTGTACATATTCCTCGGCAACTTGTTGATGCTTGGTGATGGTGAAACTGTTGGCAGGATGTCGACTGATGTAATCAGCGGGATTGCCTGCACCCGGCTTGTATTTCACCATAAAGTTGTATGGTTGCAGACGAAGAGCCCATCTCTCAATGCGAGCTGGTGGTTTGGACTTTGGATTATTGAAGATGGTCTCCAACGGTTTGTGGTCAGTGACTATCGTGGTGAAGGGCGCACCAAGCAGATACACATTGAAGTGTTCACAGCCCCATACAAGAGCAAGAGCTTCCTTCTCTGTCTGACTGTATCGTTGCTCAACATCTGTGAGAGAACGGCTGGCGTAGGCAATTACTACTCTGGAATCTGGTTGACCAGGTTTGTGTTGGGCTAAAACAGCACCTAAACCAACAGGACTAGCATCCACCGTTAACTCAGTGTCCATTGATGGATCTAAGTATGCAGCAGTCGCATTCTCTACTAGTGCATCTTTCACAGCATCAAATGCATTTTGCTCCATATCGCTCCAGTACCATGATGCATTTTTCTTCAGGAGCTCACGTAGAGGCTTTGTAATAGTAGCAAAATCTGGAATGAAGCGAGAACAGTAGTTTGCCATTCCCAGAAAACTATTTACTTTAGTGGACGTTGAAGGAGGTGCAGCATTCTTGATATCTGCAACTTTCTTAGGATCTGGAGACAGACCTTTGTCACTAAGTACATGTCCAAGGAATTCAATTTTATGTTGATTGAACTCACACTTTGCTCGGCTTAGCGTCAAATTCTTTTCTCGTAAGCGTTGCAATGTTGCACGAAGAGCTTTGTCGTGTTCAGCTTGGGTACGGCCATAAACAATGATGTCATCAGACATGTTGTCAGCATTAGGTATATCTTGCAATACCTGGCTGATGATGTGCTGGAATACCTCGGCAGCACTGTTAATACCAAAACTCAGGCGCTTGTACCTATACAGACCTCGATGTGTCGTAAACGTTGTGATGAATCGACTCTCCTCATCAAGTTCAAGCTGATGATAGCCCTTGTTTAAATCTAACTTGCTGAATACAGTTGCACCATTCAAGCGGTAGATCATATCATCTACAGTCGGTGTAGGATGGCGTTCACGCATTATTGCCTTGTTGGGAACACGCATGTCCACACAAATGCGTATCTCATCTGGATTCTTCGGCTTTGGTGGAGTGACAATTGGGCTTACCCATGGTGTTGGGCCTGTTACTGGTTCAATGATATCTAGTTCTATCAGCCTATCCAGTTCGGCATCGACTTTCTTGCGAGTATGGAATGGTTGTCGGCGATGTGGTTGGGCAACTGGAATTACATCTGGGTTGATATGCAGATGTACTTTGCTATCAGTATAACAACCTATGGATTTAAATCGATCCGAAAATTCAGCAACAATACCATCAACATTGTTTGCAGATTCCACTGCTACAGCATTAGAAACCTGAAGTAGCCCCAATTTGGTTGAAGTCTTGTAACTGAGTAAAGACTCCTTTGCATTCCTAACAACATGGAATGTAGTAATGAGCATTGCATTCTTTGACTTAATCTCTGCAGTGAAAGTTCCAATCACTGGCAAGGCTACCTTTGAAGCATAGGCAGTGGCTTTGCCATTATAGTTCTCAAGCTTTGGGAACTGTTTTTTAAATTTCTCATAGTGGCACTCAGCAATGGTGCTTGAGTCTTGTTCCTTGACCCCAGTTGTGACGTGGTTCTCGGCTAAATTTACTGTTAGGTTTGGCATGATATCTTCTTTGATCACGGTGTCCTCCCTGAACCTTACGTACCTCATCACTGTTAGTAACAGTGGCAGAACCGTTATTAGCACTGCACTCCATGACACGAGCATCACGTGCAGCATCTTCCATTCGACGAGCCATATCCAGTATCTTGGTAAGAGAACTGTCATCATCAACAAGTTCTAGAGCTCTTCGACGAAGACGTGTAGATGTGCATGATTCAATTATTTGCTGTTTGATTTCTTTGTCAACATCAGCAAACTCACAATGGGCTGCTAAACCCTGCAGACGTGTGTGGTATTGATCCACAGTTTCATTAGAGAGTTGTTTTGCTCTCCTGAAATGCATAATTTCCATAGCAGTATTTAGCCTTGGTTCGAAATGCTCTGTTAGTTTGGCTTTGGCAGTGTCATAATCTTTGGCACCACCAGTGTCTTTCAGTGTGTCAAAGATGTCACAAACTCTATCACCTGCATAATGAAGTAGAAAGGCCCGCTTTCTTTCAGCACTTTTGATGTCAGAAACTATCAACAAATTTTCAAACTTTTTAAGCCATTTGACCCACCTCTGTGACAGGTTTGTCTGGTCACAGTCAGGATCAAATGCAGGAAACGGAGGTATATTTGCCATTTTTACTGAATAAATGTAACTTATCACTTAAATGTTCCTCAGAATATTAAACACTTACTGCACTGTACATGTTAGTCAAGAATTCACTGTAATTACTTTAATTTTGTAAAGCACACAAGCATTTTAATGCAAAAGTTCACAACAGTGCACAATATAGCAGCAACTGACTTCCCAGCAAACACAGAACGTTTGTGGACGTTTTTAAATGGTTCCACAAAGGTAATACTGTAACTTTTGACATAAATACGTATATCTGATGTTCTTAAAACCAAAGGATATAACTAAAAACATATATTCTTGAGACACAGTTTTTTTAAGATTTATGTAAAAATTTAAAAATAATAGTGAATGCTATGGTATTATAATGTTTTCATGCTTTATATTTAAGAATAAATAATTTTCAGTCAACATTTAGTTTTTTTTGTTTACTTTCTGTAAAGCTATCCAATTTACGTTCTTATAACATAAATATAACATTTATATGACGTCAGTATAACGTTATTTACACGACATCATTACGTTATTATGATGTTATATTAACGTATAATTCCTGTGTGAAAACCAGAATATATATTGAACTTTATGTTTTAAACCTTGTAAAGTTATCATAAAACTTGGAATAAGACGGTAAGCATGCTTTACTTATGAAAATATACAAACAAATCAACAAAAACATTTTAACATAAAAAACATAAACATAACATAAATTAATTGCATGCATGGGAGTTAACTGGAACTCTGTAATATTGCATACATGAACCTTAAGGTACAAACCCAGTGTATTTACCCATGCAGTTCTTTCCTAAATCTAAATTTTTCCAATTTTTACACTTTGTTTCGAGTTCTGTCTTGTGTTGCTACTTTTAATACCCCATTAATGTCCCCTTTGTTATGTCCATTCATCCCATTGTGCACCTCTACCATATGTCACTCCTAATTCTTTGCTTTTCTAGAGAATGTAATATAAGCTTTGACAATCTTTCTTCATATGACAGGTTAACAGGTAGAACAAAGATTACCATTTATATATGGATAACTATTATAAGTCGGTTTGAATGAGTGAATTGCTGCTTGAAGATAGGTATATACACCTGTGGTACTATCAGATTGCATCGTGGTGAGCCTAAAACCCTTCAGATCCAAGCAAAGGGTAAAATGCCAGCAGATACAATTGCGAACACATTGATACCAAAATGAAAGACATATGACGAGAATTGAGGTAACCAAAGTGAAAAGAGTGTTCACATTACATTGCACTAGAGTGCTCCCGGGTTACTTTCTCTCACTTTCTCTGTTTTGTGCGGATGGTACACCTTGCTTTTGGAGTTTATATGCATTTAAACCTGTAGATAATTCTATTGCTAACACATTGATACCAAAATGAAAGACCTAGGATGACAATTGGGGTGACCAAAATGAAAAGAGTGTGTACATTTTATCGCTCTTGTGCGCTCCCTGGTAACACACTCTCGCTTACTCTGTTTGTTGCGGATGGTAAGCCGGGCTTTTGGAGTTTATATGCCTTTAGTCCTGTAGAGAATTCTATTGCGAACACATTGATGCCAAATTGAAAAAACTAGGATGAGAATTGAGGTAACAAAGTTGAAAAGGGTATACACTTTTCAGTATTATCACGCTCTCTAATGTAATGAGAGTTGCCTGAGGGTGGCTCAGCTTTCTTTTTCTGGTACCCTTGGCCTACATTCATCTTGTCGGCGGGTGGAGCGCGCTGCTGTCTTTGACATTATATGCACATAGTTCTGTTGGGAATTCTATTGCGAACGCATTGATACCAAAATGAAAGACATAGGACGAGAATTAAGGTGACAAAGTTGAAAAGAGTATACACTTTTCAGTATTTCCGCGCACTACCTGGGAATGTCCAAACAAAAATGGAGAGAGTGGAGGGGTAACTTGCCCAAAACGCGAAAGTGTTTGGGGAGATTAACTTTCGTTCAATACTATTATGCAAAAGGAGCCACACATCTATGGTTCATCCAATAAAATCAGCAGACTTCTAGATGTTACTACTGCTCGGCTTAGACTCGGTTACAAGTATTTCTGGGAATTCTCATTATCTGCCGATGTAGACCTGACCAAATGTTAACTGTCAACAAAATTATTTGCACACCCCTTCGTCACTATGTGATAGTGAATTCAGAGACAATTCTATAACCAATGTACCAACGATGTGTCAATATTTCATTCAAAATGATCTGGTACCAGAAATTTTAGCCAAATATCCCCAGTTTGCTAACTGTAAGTAGTAACTAAGTGATTGTAACCTATCCACCGCTGCCCACTGGATGGGGAGCGGTGTGCAGGACAAACATATCAATTGTGACACTAGCTCTCCACATATGTCAGTTGCTTAATTTAGAAACTGTACTTGTGATCGATCTCGAACCTATTGTTGATGTGACGACTTATACTGAATTTTGTAACTAGCTCATCAAGATTGTAACTTGCTTAGCTAAATGAATTGTTGGGTTCAGTCCCTGAGCCCATTATGTGCCTCTGCAACCCTTTCCACTACCGCCCACAAGATGGGTATGGGGTGCATAATAAATGAACTAAACTAACTTTAAGGCATCCTGAAAGAAAGCTTGGAGGGCTTGAAAAATTGCAGAACGAAGCCTTGAGGATAATCCTTGGGTGCCTTCGTACCACAAAGATACTTAATATGAGAAAGGAACTTAATATTCCGAGCGTTGTTTATCGTGTTACTGAAAATAACTGTCAAATTGGTATAAAAATGCTTAGGCTAGCTCATCCTAACCCTTGCACAGAAGCCCTCCAGAATTTCTTTATTGAATGTAAACATTGTTTCAAATAGATAAATAAAATTGGAACTGAACTCAGAAAGTATCAGATTTATAATTTGTACCAAGAGAGACAACAATAGCACTTTCCTGCACTGTAGGAAATTACACCCTTTTCAATTTTAATCCCTCCCTTTCCATCAAAGGAGCAAATTAGAGATCAGTCCCAGCTTTGTCTTGAGGCAAAGCTCAACGTCTTAAGCCATATTGATGCTCTGTCCACAGAGCATTCTCTCTCTCAAATCATATACACTGAAGGTTTCCTACAGCGCCCAACGGGTGCAGCTGGAAGTGCAGTTGTCCTGGCAATAGGATATGACTTATATTTTGAGTGGGGAGTCCGTATAAACAACTGGGCCTCTACCCTTCAGACTGAACTATTTGCCTTGCTCCTTGCACTGAAATGTGTACAAGTATCCAAACTTGATACATTAGTTGTAAGTGACTCTTTATCATCCTTAATTGCTCTCAACTCTTTAAGACATAACTGTAACATGCTTGTGTCTGAAGCTAGACACAAATACAATAACAACTTGAGGAACCTTATCATAAACAATAATCTCAACAAAAATCACATAGTTCTCAGAGGTGATTTCAATATTGACCTAGGGCTACAAAATAACCCTCAAGTAGACTGTTTCCTCAACAGCATGAATTCCTGTATGCTCATCCCCGCAATCACCAGGCCCACCCGAGTCACTCAAACATCTGCGACTACCCTGGATCACTGATGGACCAACATAACAGCTCCTCTTACATCAAGTATAATCACTGACAGAACAACTGACCACTATCCTACCTTCCTTGTAGCGAACATGGCCATAACACCACCAGGTAACAAGAAAATTACCTTTAGGTTACAATGTGAAGCGGCAATAGGCAATCTCACAAATGCCCTCCACAATGTAAACTGGGAATCTAAATTTATCAATACACAGGATAATAATTCGTTAACTAGCCTCTTTCCAAAATTTAAAGCCTTTACAATACTTATTGTCCTCTCCTCACCAAGCAAGTAACTGGCAAAAAGGTTAAATAATCCCTGGCTCACTAATGGCATACTTAAAGCAATCGACAAGAAACATGAATATGAAAAAAAAACTTAGGATTGGCCTAGTTGGAAAAGAAGTAGTTAAGAGGTATTCATCAGTGCTTACCAGTATAATAAGAGCAAAGCGTTCCTATTACGAGAATAGATTCAAAGAAGCAAAAGGCAACATAAAAAGCACATGGAGAGCCATCTCTACCATCCTAGGAGCTAAACAACATTCACATAATAAGATAAAAATCTCCAAGGATGGTTATACACCTGCAACAGATCTTGAAACAGCAACTGAATTTAATAGCTTCTTTTCATCGTTTGGTGCTCACCTTGCCCGAAAAATCCCAGAGACTCAAACATATGTTACCACATATCTTTCACGCAGCTATCCAAACTCTCTTCTCCTCTCTCCGGTCAGCCCTACAGATGTTGTGTCCATCATTCACTCGCTAAAAACCAAAGCTGGGAACATTAGTGAAATACCATCGATGGTACACAGGCGTGCCTCCCATGCCCTTGCACCATCCATAGCACTGCTGTTCAACAAATCCCTAGAGTGTCATACCTTCCCTGATATCCTTAAAAAAGCAAGAGTAACGCCAGTTCATAAAGGAGGTAACACGGCAGACATAAATAATTACAGACCCATATCGAATCTACCTATATTATCAAAATTATTTTTTTTTTTTTACAAACAGCTCTACTCCAATCTTGTAAAATTCAATATACTAAGTCCCTGTCAGTTTGGCTTCCGCTCCCAAAATAGTACCAATGATGCTATTGTTAGTCTGCTTGACTTAATCTTCTCAGCCCTTGACAAAAGTGAGTTTCCAATTGAACTCTTCATCGGCCTGAGAAAGGCCTTTGATACTGTTAACCATAACTACCTCTTACTTAAATTCCACCATTATGGAATCCGTGGCCTTGCCCTAAACTATATCCGATCCTATCTTAGTAACAGACACCAATATGAAGCCATCAATGATATAACCTAGCTCTCCCACTCTACCACTTAATTACCGTAAAGGTGCCACAGAGCAGCATCCTAGGACCCTCCTGTTTCTTATATACATCAATGATCTCCCTAATGTCTCTAACATACTTAAACCTATATTGTTGGCTGATGATACTACTCATCTACTCTGACCCCAACCCACTCCTGTTAAATAATGTTGTAAACAATTAATTAAAAAAAGTCTACTTGTGGATGTCAACCAACAAACCTCACACAAAACATAGAAAAGACCTACTATATCTTATTTGGAAACAAATCAACAAATGCAATTCAGCTTCAGATAGATAATGTAAACATTAGCAATAAAAATGATGGAAAGTTTCTTAGCCTATACTTAGACAAGAGACTCAACTTCCGCACCCGTATACAACACATAACTAAAAAGGTTTCTAAAACAGTTGGTATACTGTTTAAGATCAGATATTATGTACCCTACTCTGCTCTCCTCTCACTCTATTATGCACTTATCTATCCCTATCATTCTTATGGCGTTTGTGCTTGGGGTTCAACCTCTGCAAACTACCTCAAGCCCATCATCATCCAGTAAAAATCTGCTATCAGGACAATAAATAACTCTACCTTCAGACAACACACAGCTCCCTTGTTCAAATCCTTAAACATGCTAAACAAATTCACTCCATACATTCTCCTGTGTAAATTACGTTTATAAAGCCCTTTTTCTAACTGCAAACCCTGTTCTGAAACTCTTCCTGGACAGATGTAATAGAACACATGGCCACGTCCCCACCAGACATAAATATCTCTTTGATATCCCCAGAGTCAAACTTAATCTATGTAAACACTCTATGTAAATAAAGGGACCTAGTCTATGGAACTCACTCCCTTATAATGATTTGAAAAGCTGTCCAACTTCTGCCATATTCAAAAATAAAACCAAAAAGTACCTGTAGTACTTTTTAAGTACGAGGGAGTAATGCGCAAAGCGTCCCTCACCTGTGACGTCACAGCGTCACCTGACGCCATATCAACACATCGGCCATTTTGTCGTCAGTTCAGTCATGGCGAGGACTAACCCTTCATGCAAACTGCACCTACTATCAAGAAGAAGAAGATTTTGTGTTCCACCGATAGTATTATCGTAAGTAAGCACTTATATTTTATATTTTATTAAATTAATTGATTCTATTTTTCTGTAATAAAGGTCCAAAGGGTTGTTAAGGAACAAGGGTGTAGCGATACCGACGCTCAGTGCGCTCAACTCACACCAAAGTATCACCTGTGTAGCTTCTGTAATTAGTGTTAATTAGTTATGCTATAAGATAATGAAGCGAGTATAAGATTAACTCGCTACAAGGGTACTGTGTTGGGAGGTGAGGGCTGTTACTGGTGTCTGTGGGGATGTGAGGACTTGTACCAACCACTATCACCACCAGTACCTTGTCTTGCATCCTGCTTAGTATTCCTATCGAGATATGAAGTATTATTGCATTCATATAATTATTCATTCATTGTCATTACTATTTTTATGGGCTATGTTCTGTTACCCTAATGCTTTTTACCCCTGGGCATGTCCATTTACTCTCCAGCCCTTCACAAGCCACTGCTGCACCCCCTCCATGCCCATACTTACTGTGCTTATTCTTACAGGACTGCACTGCATTATGTGGTGCTCACTGCCTGGACACCTTGATACATGCATTATAGGGTTCTGGTAGTTGTTCTACTCACCAAGCCCTTCCAAGGCCAGGCTTGACATGTGAGAGCTTGGTCCAACAGGCTGTTGCTTGGACAGGCCCCTCAGGCCCACATATCCACCACAGCCTTGTTTGTCCGGCACTTCAAAATCAAATGTTTATTTACGTAAGGTACATACATATTTTTAGGTAAGGTACTCTTTATTTGGGTAAATTTATCTTCGTAGTATTTAGCTTTGGCTCGTCTAATTATCTTGGATAGCAATAACGAGTAATTCTTTGAGAATTCTTTGGAGACAATTCCTAACCTATACTTCTCCCAACCTATACTTCTTCTCAAGGTCATCTTCACTTCTTGAAGATGTTCAGGTTTTCTCTTGAAGATGTCGACGGTTGTTCCAGCAATACTGTATTTCTTTTATTGCTGAAAACCTGTTTTCAGCCATAAAAAAATAATCCTGAATCCAGAAAAAAATCCCTTTTGTATCGTCTGGAAATTTTCAAATATTGCTGATCAAACCTGAGTCTAAATTATTTGTATATATTATGAATTACAGAGGTCCCAGGACAGGGTTTTTAGGCACTCCACTTACATTTTCCCACTCTGACTTAACCCCCATTTATACAAACTCAGTCTTATCTTTTAGCTAATAATTTATTGTACACACCATACTCAGCCTGTGTAGGGTAGTTTATTGTGCATGTGTAGTATATATATTTGTGTAGTATATTTGGTATATTTAATGCCTCTAACCTCTCCTCATAGTTCTTGTCCTTCAGTTCTGGGAGCCACTTAGTAGCATGTCTTTGCACCTTTTCCAGTTTGTTTATGTGCTTCTTAAGATATGGGCACCATACAACCGCTGCATATTCCAACTTTGGTCTAACAAAAGTCGTGAACAATTTCTTGAGTATTTCGCCATCCATGCATTTAAAAGCTCTGAATATTATCCTTTACCTGCAATTGGTTGTTGCTGTATTTATAGAATATGATTTGTTCTACTTTACATTTGTTTGTTCCTTTTTTTCAAAATTTCTTTCTGCCTCTCTCCTCACTGCCGTGTAGTTGTTTCTCTTTGTATTACTGGTATGTTTGGGGGTTTGGCCTCTTCGTATATTGATTCCATTTTTGTGTCTTTTGGTCTCTGTCCGTCTTGAAATTTCAGTTGAACAAATCCTGTTTCCTAGTTCTGCATCTTTGTTTTGGTATAAATGTTTTTGTTCCTTTATCATATATTTCACAAAATTGACATACTGTGCATTAATTCATCTCAATTACTTCCTTTCCTAACAGCAAGCCTTTCCAGTAAAATTCTTTGAATTCTTTTCTGACTTCTGGCCTAATGTTTGTTTTATCCTAGTGTGTATGATGCCTAGCGTGTGTCTGGTGCCTGTTGTGTTAAACCGAAGATAAATGCATAAGTATAGGTCAGTAATTTCTCCAGCTTTGAAAGGGGCTTTCATTATGCAGCAGTATTCCACTCTAGAGAGCACTAGCGTCTTGAAAACTATCATCATCGGTATAGCATCTCTAGTGTGAAAAGTTCTTGTTATCTATCCTGTCATTTTTCTTGCAGTTGTGACGGCTACTTTATTGTGTTCTTTAAATGTAAGGCCTTCTGACATCAGTACACCCAAATCCTTTACGTTGCTTTTCCGTTCAATGTTATGATTTGACTGAGTTTTGTAAGTGGTTTCCGTTTTTATATTTTTTATTTTTTCCGTAGCGCATGAGCTGAAACTTATGTTCGTTAATCACCATGTTATTTTCTGTAGCCCATAGAAAGACCTGATTTACATCTGATTGGAGGTTTGCCGTGTCCTCTATGTTGCCTACTCTCGTGAAGATTCTAGTGTCATCTGCAAAGGATGATCAAGTACAATAGGTTGTGTCCTTGTCTATGTCCGATATGAGGATGAGAAAAAGTATTGGAGCAAGCACAGTACGCTTGGGGACTGAGCTCTTTACGGTTGATGGTCCAGATTTTATTTTGTTGACTACTACACATTGGGTTCTATTAGTCAGGAAGTTGTATATCCATCTGCCTATTTTTCCGGTAATTCCTTTTGAACGCATTTTATGTGCAATAACACAATGGTCACATTTGTCAAAGGCTTTTTTTTGTCAAAGCGTTTTGTTTGTCTTCCATGGCATCTAGTGTTATGTCAGAGTGGTCCAGCAACTGTGATAGGCAAGAGCGCCCTGTTCTGAAACCATGTTGTCTGGGGTTATGGAGATGCTGTGATTCCATGTATTTTGTGATCTTACTTCTTAGCATTCTCTCAAAGATTTTTATGATGTGCGATGTTAGTGCTATCGGTCTGTAGTTTTTTGCCTCTGCCTTATTTCCTCCTTTATGGGGCGGTGCTATCTCTGCGGTTTTTAGTATGTCAGGGACAATGCCAGTATCTTGGCTTTGTCTCCAAAGAATGTGAAGGGCCTGCGATAACGTTTTTTACAGTTCTTGATGAATATAGAGTTCCAAGAGTCAGGGCCTGGTGCAGAGTGCATAGGCATACTGTCTATGGCTTCTTCAAAATCCAGTGGGGATAGGATCACATCTGATTTATGATTTGATGTTGGTATCATATCCATGAAAAATTCATTTGGGTTATCAATCAGATGGATGGAGAGCTACACTCGTGGTGTCCCATTTTCCCAGCACTCTTTGTCATATAATGCTTTGAAACTTTTGACGGATTTGGCCTCCACCACCTTCTCACCTAACATGTTCCAACCGTTTACCATTCTGTTTGCAAAAGTGAATTGTCTTACATTTCTTCGGCATCTTTGTTTAGTTCGTTTAAATCTATAACCTCTTGTTCTTGAAATTCCAGGTCTCGGGAAACCTTCCCTATCAAGTTTATCAATTCCTGTTACTGTTTTGTACGTAGTGATCATATCTCCTCTTTTCCTTCTGTCTTCAAGTTTGGAATATTTAATGCCTCTAATGTCTCCTCATAAATCCTGCCCTTCAGTTTTGGTATGAATGTTTGTGTGCCTTCATCGTATATTTTGCAAAATATGGAATACATCTCATTTACTTTACTTTAAGAATATGGTTCGATCAATTAAAAACCCTCTTGTTCAAATTGCAAAGAGACTGAAAGAGATGCAGCATGCTCAATGGATTATATATTAGTGATTATTATTAGGATTATATATTAGTGAATCATATTAGTGATTCAATTATTATGGTCATAAAACAATAAACAAATAGTTTTGGTGTTATTACACTCTATTCACAGGTTATATATAAGTATCTGCATGTTTTGTTCACCATTACAAACCACTAAGTTGGTTTGATTTTTGTTGAGATTGTTATTTATGATAAGATTCCTTACGTTATCTGAGAATGAAGCTATGTCGGTATTGGGAAATCTATAGATGGCACTTATAGTCAAGGAGGATTTAAGGGATTTACTGGAGAACTTGGCAAAGGTATATTCACAATAGTCGTCTCTATTACTAATGAGACTATTGCAGATGAAGGTATCTTTGTAAGATATTGCTATGCCACCTCCTTTTTTTATTAGGCCTGCAGTTGTGAATGGCTTTATTATCACCTTCATTGTATTATCACCTGACCTAATGCGGGTATAAAATCAACTAATATATATATATATATATATATATATATATATATATATATATATATATATATATATATATATATATATATATATATATATATATATATATATATATATATATATATATTCAAAATTCGTCAGTGTACTACATTTTTGTTGTTGCTTATAGGTGATGCTTTTAACCAGTGTACGTGGGTCTGATTGTGCAACCACAGTTCGAAGAATAATGAAGATATGAACAAACGGCCTGTGGTCACTATACAGTCTGGAAGGGCAAAAGAAGAAATTGGCATTTCTACAAAAACAAGAACTATATAATGTTATTTTAAGTAAGTAACCAAAAAATTAAATAATTTTTTTAAAGTTTAAAATTCACTTAAAAATGTAAATTTTAAGTTAAAAAATTTTAACCAAAAAACTTGATATTTTTCATATTTGGAACCATTCCATAATCCCAAGCATAAATGATTATATTTCTATCACTTGCTCTTAAGATTGTTTCATTTAATAGAGGTTGGGCATAATTGTTCTCTGCTGCTAATAGAACTGACTGACTTAGCTATAGGAAAATGTAAAATTAATTGGTTTATCCATTACAGTATTTTGCAGTTTATTTCATGATCCTGTGCTTAATACTTGCATAAATAGTAGATTACAAAATGCATTTTTATATCATTAGTATTGAATAATAATAATGCAAATAATTGACTTATAAATGATGTACAATTAATTGGTAGGTGATATTATATTATTAATATTTTTTCATTCTTGCAAAGCCTTAACAAAGTCATTAACATGTTAATATAAACTTGATCACCTTCCACTTATTTTCTCATGTGCTACCTACATGTACAAAACCTTATTCCTAAATGCATATTTTGTTCTGAAACTTGTCCTTTATATGTTGTGTATCACCATCTCTGGAGAGTTTTATCTGATTGATGTATAAATTACTTTTAATTTTACAGAATATTATTGTTATACTGAATTTATTATTATATAAATAACTTAATTTTACAGAATCATCTATCAACGCACATCCACAAGTTGAGGAGGAGGATGTGACCTTCCAGATGTCTGAAGTACTGAAACAGGCACCAAACAGGCCTGGTGGATCTAGGTACAAGGTAAAATAATTTAATTTTTTTTTTTTTTTTTTTTTACTAATTGTCCGATATATATATATATATATATATATATATATATATATATATATATATATATATATATATATATATATATATATAAATAATGTGTCGTACCTAGTAGCCAGAACGCACATCTCAGCCTACTATGCAAGGCCCGATTTGCCTAATAAGCCAAGTTTTCTTGAATTAATGTTTTTTCGACTACCTAACCTAACATTTTCAGCTACCTAACCTAACCTATAAAGATAGGTTAGGTTCGGTCATATATCTCTATTAATTTTAACTCCAATAAAAAAAGAATTGACCTCATACATAATGAAATGGATAGCTTTATCATTTCATAAGAAAAAAAAATAGAGAAAATATATTAATTCATGAAAACTTGGCTTATTAGGCAAATCGGGCCTTGCATAGTAGGCTGAAAAGTGCGTTCTGGCGACTAGGTACGACATATATATATATATATATATATATTTATATATATATATATATATATATATATATATATATATATATATATATATATATATATATATATATATATATATATAATATATATAATATGTATGTGTGTGTGTGTGTGTAATTACCTAAGTGTAGTTAAAGGATGAGACCGTCTTCCCAGCACTCTTTGTCATATAACGCTTTGAAACTACTGACAGTCTTGGCCTCCACCACCTTCTCACCTAACTTGTTCCAACCGTCTACCACTCTATTTGCGAAAGTGAATTTTCTTATATTTCTTTAGCATCTGTGTTAAGCTAGTTTCAATCTATGACCTCCTGTTCTTGAAGTTCCAGGTCTCAGGAAATCTTCCCTGTCGATTTTATCAATTCCTGTTACTATTTTGTATGTAGTGATCATATCACCTCTTCTGTCTTTTAGTTTTGGCATATTTAATGCCTCTAACGTCTCCTCGTAGCTCTTGCCCTTCAGTTCTGGGAGCCACTTAGTAGCATGTCTTTGCACCTTTTCCAGTTTGTTGATGTGCTTCTTAAGATATGGGCCAACTTCTGTTGTTGGGCACCACACAACAGCTGCATATTCTAGCTTTGGCGTAACAAAAGTCATGAACAATTTCTTTAGTATATCACCATCCATGTATTTAAACGCAATTCCAAAGTTAGAAAGCGTAGCATAGGCTCCTCGCACAATATTCTTTATGTGGTCCTCAGGTGATAGTTTTCTATCTAGAACCACCCCTAGATCTCTTTCTTTATCAGAATTCTTTAAAGATTTCTCACATAATGTATAGGTTGTGTGGGGTCTATGTTCTCCTGTTCCACATTCCATAACATGGCATTTATTAACATTAAATTCCATTTGCCAAGTGGTGCTCCATATACTTATTTTATCCAGGTTTTCTTGAAGGGCATGACAATCATCTAAATTTCTTATCCTTCCTATTATCTTAGCATCATCAGCAAACATGTTCATGTAATTCTGTATACCAACTGGTAGATCATTTATGTAGACAATAAACATCACTGGTGCAAGAACTGAACCCTGTGGTACTCCACTTGTGACATTTCTCCAGTCCGATACATTGCCTCTGATTACTGCCCTCATTTTTCTATGTCAGAAAATTTTTCATCCATATTAGAAGCTTACCTGTCACCCCTCCAATATTTTCCAGTTTCCAGAACAACCTCTCTATGTGGAACTGTCGAATGCCTTTTTTAGGTCCAGATAGATGCAGTCAACCCAACCATCTCTTTCCTGTAATATATCTGTTGCTCGATCATAGAAACTGAGTAAATTCGATACACAGGATCTTCCAAATCGAAAACCATACTGTCTGTCTGAAATTATATCATTTCTCTCCAGGTGTTCTACCCATTTAGTTTTAATTATTTTTTCCAATATTCCAATTCCAATTTTTTCCAATAATGTGTGTGTGTGTATGTATATTTGTGTTGTTGAATATGACCGAAAGTCATAGTCTTTCTGCCCCTCTCCTTACTGCTATTGTTGTTTCTCGCATCTTTGTATTGCTTGTATGTTTGGGCAATTTTTCCCCTTTTCCTAGTTCTGCATCTCTGCTTTAGTATAAATTTTGTTGTGCCATTATCATATATTTCACAAAACTTGACATACATCTCATTTACTTCATGTCTAACAGCAAGTGTTTGTCAAATTCCTTAAGGAAATATCTGAGTTCCCCATAATGACCTCTCCACAAGTCAGGTTTTTCAACTGCTTCAAGCTCATTTTCTTCCAGATTATAATGCATTGCATACTTTATTCCCAAAAAGACATGGTCACTTTTACCCAAGTGACCATGTCACTTGGGTAAAAGGAGGGAGGTACCAAAGGAGGGAGGTACTGAATGATAAATATATCTTTCTCTTTCCTGGTAAATATAATATCCAGCATGGAGGGAACATCCCCTTCCCTCATCCTCGTAGCTTGTTTAACATGTAGAAACATGAATGTTTACATGGTGAGGTTTACGAAATTATATATATATATATATATATATATATATATATATATAATTGGTCTCTGGTCTATATATATTATATATATATATATATATATATATATATATATATATATATATATATATATATATATATATATATATATATATATAAGTTTGTGTGTGTGTAATTTATATAAATAAATAATTAAATATTAATTTTGTTAATATCTTTTCAGGGAAAACTTGCAAGTACAATTCGTATACAAGAGGGGCAACAAGAGCCAGAGGATGTCTACTAAGAAAATATATAAGTCTTTATCCTCACACTCTTGATATATGGTCTTCTCTGGTCTCTTTATTTTCTCTCCTCACAAATGTCCCTTTTTTTATTTTTTTTACGTTTCTCTCCTGTTTTTCTTGTCCTTTAATCTCTCCTTTCCTCCTCTCTTCTAACACCTCTCGTTTCCTGTCTCTTCTAGCTTCTCTCTTCCTTTACTTTTTATATTTGTGGTATTCATTTATGTCATTTTTATCTTGTAAATTTTTCTTGTATCTTTTTCTTATCTTGTGTTTCTCTTCCCCTTCTCTTCAATGATTTCTCATTTCTCTCCTCTCTCTGTTGTTTCTGTTCTGTCTTCTCTCTCCTTGCCTTAATTTTGTTCTGTCTCCTCTTTTGTTGTGTGTGTGTCTTTCTGTCTCTGTCTGTCTCTCTCTCTCTCTCTGGCTCTCTCTCTCTCTCTCTCTCTCTCTGGCTCTCTCTCTCTCTGGCTCTCTCTCTGGCTCTCTCTCTCTCTCTGGCTCTCTCTCTCTCTCTCTGGCTCTCTCTCTCTCTCTCTCTCTCTCTCTCTGGCTCTCTCTCTCTCTCTCTGGCTCTCTCTCTCTCTCTCTGGCTCTCTCTCTCTCTCTCTCTCTCTCTCTCTGGCTCTCTCTCTCTCTCTGGCTCTCTCTCTCTCTCTCTCTGGCTCTCTCTCTCTCTCTGGCTCTCTCTCTCTCTCTCTCTCTGGCTCTCTCTCTCTCTCTCTCTCTCTCTCTCTCTCTCTCTCTCTCTCTCTCTCTCTCTCTCTCTCTCTCTCTCTCTCTCTCTCTCTCTCCCTCTCTCTCTCTCCCTCTCTCTCTCTCTCTGGCTCTCTCTCTCTCTCTGGCTCTCTCTCTCTCTGGCTCTCTCTCTCTCTGGCTCTCTCTCTCTCTCTCTGGCTCTCTCTCTCTCTCTCTGGCTCTCTCTCTCTCTCTGGCTCTCTCTGGCTCTCTCTCTCTGGCTCTCTCTGGCTCTCTCTCTCTGGCTCTCTCGCTCTCTCTCTGGCTCTCTCGCTCTCTCTGGCTCTTTCGCTCTCTCTGGCTCTCGCTCTCTCTGGCTCTCTCTCTCTCTCTCTCTGGCTCTCTCTCTCTCTCTGGCTCTCTCTCTCTCTGGCTCTCTCTCTCTCTCTCTCTGGCTCTCTCTCTCTCTCTGGCTCTCTCTCTCTCACTCTCTGGCTCTCTCTCTCTCTGGCTCTCTCTCTCTCTCTGACTCACTCTCTCTCTGGCTCTGTGGCGCTCTCTCTCTGGCTCTCGCTCTCTCTCTCTGGCTCTGGGTCTCTCTCTCTGGCTCTCATATTTCATTTGATTTAAAAATGTCTGAGATTTTTTACTTAATCTAAGTTATATTGCATGGTGCTAATATGAATATTATACATGACTGTTTTTTCTTTTCTTTCTCTTTCTCCCTTTCTTTCTTTCTCTTTCTTTCCTTCTCTCTCTTTTTCTTTCTCTTTCTACATGAATATTATACTTGACTGTGTTTACATTCACTTGTAGATTTTTATTTTTAGTTAATTAGTCCTAAACTTTTGATTAATAGATTTTTATTATTAGTCATAGAAAAACTATAGTGTTATATGTATACTCGGAAAATTTTACTTGTTTTAGTTTTAAGTAACAATAACTGCTTATAACGTCAGACTGATCTCAGCATGACATGAATCACAGGCTGCTTGATCACAAAATCTATTGTGTTCACATATTGCATATATAGATTTTTAAATTTTTACTTTTATATTCTGTTATAGATATAGTCTATATATTTCGAGCTATTACATATATTTTGTTGTATTACTCATTCTTAATTAAATAAATATAATATTTTAATTCTCTTTTTGTACCCTATTTATTTGTAATTTACACATACATATATAGGATGTCCATTTCTTTCTCAGATATGTCTTCTTTCTTTCTCTCCCTTTCTATTTCAGATATGAATTAAAAAATTATTATACCCTAATTTACCCTAAACGTTTTAATGTAGGTAATTAAAAGATTATAAAAAAGTTTTTAGAAATGTTAATTATTTACGTTCTAAGGTTGTATATAAAAGTTCTCAAAAAACCTTTTCTAAACGTAATTATAAACGTGCTGAAAACAATGAAATGTCGTTTTTAGGATGTTTTAAAAACATGAAAATGTTTGCTGGGATATTGGCAAGGGCTAAGTATATTGAGTTTGGCTAGATATGAGTAAAGCTGCTTATATATTAGTTTTTCAAAAATTTTTGACAAGTTTGGCAGGATTGATATAGGTCTGTAGTTGTTAACATCTGTGGGGTCGCCACATTTGTGGACAGGCGTTACTCTCGCTTTTTTTAGAATATCTGGAAAGGTTTGGAGTTCAAGTGACTTGTTGAAGAGCAAAGCAATAGCAGGGGCTAAAGATCTGGAGGCTTTTTTGTAAATTAAAGTTGGTATCTCCTCAAGGGCACCAGACTTGGTTTTAAGGGAAAGGATTATCTCATTGACGTCAGTGGAGTTAGTAGGCTTAAGGTACAGAGACTGTGGATAGTTACCTGTAAGATAGTCCTTAATGTCAGTACTGGAAGATGGAATATCATTTGCAAGGGATGAACCAATGGAAGAGAAGAACCTATTGAACTCAATAGCAGAATCAGAGGCTGAAAGCTGACCATCGTTATTAGACAGGAGAGTCGGTTTGTTATTTAAAGATTTCTTTGATCCCAATATTTGTGAAATTGTGCTCCAAGTTTGTTTAATGTTGTTCTTTATTTGAGTAAATTTATCTTCGTAGTATTTAGTTTTGGCTCGTCTAATTATCTTAGATAGCAATAATGAGTAATTCTTTGAGAATTCTTTGGAGACAATTCCTAACCTATACTTCTT
>NC_091184.1:12344311-12361811 GCF_040958095.1 Procambarus clarkii | reverse complement strand
ATATATATATATATATATATATATATATATATATATATATATATATATATATATATATATATATATATATACATATATATATATATCGGACAAATAGTAAAAAAAAAAAAAAAATTTTAAATTATTTTACCTTGTACCTAGATCCACCAGGCCTGTTTGGTGCATGTTTCAGTACTTCAGACATCTGGAAGGTCACATCCTCCTCCTCAACTTGTGGATGTGCGTTGATAGATGATTCTGTAAAATTAAGTTATTTATATAATAATAAATTCAGTATAACAATAATATTCTGTAAAATTAAAAGTAATTTATACATCAATCAGATAAAACTCTCCAGAGATGGTGATACACAACATATAAAGGACAAGTTTCAGAACAAAATATGCATTTAGGAATAAGGTTTTGTACATGTAGGTAGCACATGAGAAAATAAGTGGAAGGTGATCAAGTTTATATTAACATGTTATTGGCTTTGTTAAGGCTTTGCAAGAATGAAAAAATATTAATAATATAATATCACCTACCAATTAATTGTACATCATTTATAAGTCAATTATTTGCATTATTATTATTCAATACTAATGATATAAAAATGCATTTTGTAATCTACTATTTATGCAAGTATTAAGCACAGGATAATGAAATAAACTGCAAAATACTGTAATGGATAAACCAATTAAGTTTACATTTTCCTATAGATAAGTCAGTCAGTTCTATTAGCAGCAGAGAACAATTATGCCCAACCTCTATTAAATGAAACAATCTTAAGAGCAAGTGATAGAAATATAATCATTTATGCTTGGGAAAATATTATGGAATGGTTCCAAATATGAAAAATATTAAGTTTTTTGGTTAAAATTTTTTAACTTAAAATTTAAATTTTTAATTGAATTTTAAACTTTAAAAAAATTATTTAATTTTTTGGTTACTTACTTAAAATAACATTATATAGTTCTTGTTTTTATAGAAATGCCAATTTCTTCTTTTGCCCTTCCAGACTGTATAGTGACCACAGGCCGTTTGTTCATATCTTCATTATTCTTCGAACCGTGGTTGCACAATCAGACCCACGTACACTGGTTAAAAGCATCACCTAAAAGCAACAACAAAAATGTAGTACACTGACGAATTTTGAATATGAATATGAATATGAATATGAATATATATATATATATATATATATATATATATATATATATATATATATATATATATATATATATATTATATATATATATATATATAAATATATATATACATATATATGCTATGTTGTATGCTACAACTTGGCTGATAATAAAGCCATTCACAACTGCAGGCCTAATAAAAAAAGGAGGTGGCATAGCAATATCTTACAAAGATACCTTCATCTGCAATAGTCTCATTAGTAATAGAGACGACTATTGTGAATATACCTTTGCCAAGTTCTCCAGTAAATCCCTTAAATCCTCCTTGACTATAAGTGCCATCTATAGATTTCCCAATACCAGCATAGCTTCATTCTCAGATAACGTAAGGAATCTTATCATAAATAACAATCTCAACAAAAATCAAACCAACTTAGTGGTTTGTAATGGTGAACAAAACATGCAGATACTTATATATAACCTGTGAATAGAGTGTAATAACAGCAAAACTATTTGTTTATTGTTTTATGACCATAATAATTGAATCACTAATATGATTCACTAATATATAATCCTAATAATAATCACTAATATATAATCCATTGAGCATGCTGCATCTCTTTCAGTCTCTTTGCAATTTGAACAAGAGGGTTTTTAATTGATCGAACCATATTCTTAAAGTAAAGTAAATGAGATGTATTCCATATTTTGCAAAATATACGATGAAGGCACACAAACATTCATACCAAAACTGAAGGGCAGGATTTATGAGGAGACATTTGAGGCATTAAATATTCCAAAACTAGAAGACAGAAGGAAAAGAGGAGATATGATCACTACGTACAAAACAGTAACAGGAATTGATAAACTTGATAGGGAAGATTTCCCGAGACCTGGAATTTCAAGAACAAGAGGTTATAGATTTAAACGAACTAAACAAAGATGCCGAAGAAATGTAAGACAATTCACTTTTGCAAACAGAATGGTAAACGGTTGGAACAAGTTAGGTGAGAAGGTGGTGGAGGCCAAAACCGTCAAAAGTTTCAAAGCATTATATGACATATATATATATATATATATATATATATATATATATATATATATATATATATAATATATATATATATATATATATATATATGCATATATATGCATATATATGACATATATATATATATATATATGCATATAAAAATATTATATATATACTGATAATTAGCTAAAAATATATTCAAGTAAATGTAAATTATTTTACCTTGCACCTAGATCCACCAAGCTTGTATGGTGTGCATTTCAGTACTTCGGAAATCTGGAACGATCTGGAATCTCTTATCTGCAATGAAACAATACATATTATTGCACTTGCCACAATACCACACAAGAATAAGTACGCCTTACCACACAATCAGTACGACTGTTTTCAGCGAGCCACTGAACACACTGAAGATTGATAACCCAAATGAATTTTTCATGAATATGATACCAACATCAAATCAGAAATCAGATGTGATCCTATCCCCACTGGATTTTGAAGAAGCCATAGACAGTATGCCTATGCACTCTGCACCAGGCCCTGACTCTTGGAACTCTATATTCATCTAGAACTGTAAAAAAAACGTTATCGCAGGCCCTTCACATTCTTTGGAGACAAAGCCAAGATACTGGCATTATCCCTGACATACTAAAAACAGCAGAGATAGCACCGCCCCATAAAGGAGGAAATAAGGCAGAGGCAAAAAACTACAGACCGATAGCACTAACATCGCACATCATAAAAATCTTTGAGAGAATGCTAAGAAGTAAGATCACCAAATACATGGAATCACAGCATCTCCATAACCCCAGACAACATGGTTTCAGAACAGGGCGCTCTTGCCTATCACAGTTGCTGGACCACTCCGACATGGCACTAGATGCCATGGAAGACAAACAAAACGCTGATGTAATTTACACAGATTTCGCAAAAGCCTTTGACAAATGTGACCATTGTGTTATTGCACATAAAATGCGTCCAAAAGGAATTACCGGAAAAATAGGCAGATGGATATACAACTTCCTGACTAATAGAACCCAATGTGTAGTAGTCAACAAAATAAAATCTGGACCATCAACCGTAAAGAGCTCAGTCCCCAAGGGTACTGTGCTTGCTCCAATACTTTTTCTCATCCTCATATCGGACATAGACAAGGACACAACCTATTGTACTTGATCATCCTTTGCAGATGACACTAGAATCTTCACGAGAGTAGGCAACATAGAGGACACGGCAAACCTCCAATCAGATGTAAATCAGGTCTTTCTATGGGCTACAGAAAATAACATGGTGATTAACGAACATAAGTTTCAGCTCATGCGCTACGGAAAAAATGAAAATATAAAAACGGAAACCACTTACAAAACTCAGTCAAATCATAACATTGAACGGAAAAGCAACGTAAAGGATTTGGGTGTACTGATGTCAGAAGGCCTTACATTTAAAGAACACAATAAAGTAGCCGTCACAACTGCAAGAAAAATGACAGGATAGATAACAAGAACTTTTCACACTAGAGATGCTATACCAATGATGATAGTTTTCAAGACGCTAGTGCTCTCTAGAGTGGAATACTGCTGCATAATGAAAGCCCCTTTCAAAGCTGGAGAAATTACTGACCTATACTTATGCATTTATCTTCGGTTTAACACAACAGGCACCAGACACACGCTAGGCATCATACACACTAGGATAAAACAAACATTAGGCTGGAAGTCAGAAAAGAATTCAAAGAATTTTACTGGAAAGGCTTGCTGTTAGGAAAGGAAGTAATTGAGATAAATTAATGCACAGTATGTCATTTTTGTGAAATATATGATAAAGGAACAAAAACATTTATACCAAAACAAAGATGCAGAACTAGGAAACAGGATTTGTTCAACTGAAATTTCAAGACGGCCAGAGACCAAAAGACACAAAAATGGAATCAATATACGAAGAGGCCAAACCCCCAAACATACCAGTAATACAAAGAGAAACAACTACACGGCAGTGAGGAGAGAGGCAGAAAGAATTTTTGAAAAAAAAGAATAAACAAATGTAAAGCAGAACAAATCATATTCTATAAATACAGCAACAACCAATTGCAGGTAAAGGATAAAATTCAGAGCTTTTAAATGCATGGATGGCGAAATACTCAAGAAATTGTTCACGACTTTTGTTAGACTAAAGCTGGAATATGCAGCGGTTGTATGGTGCCCATATCTTAAGAAGCACATAAACTGGAAAAGGTGCAAAGACATGCTACTAAGTGGCTCCCAGAATTGAAGGACAAGAACTATGAGGAGAGGTTAGAGGCATTAAATATACCAAATATACTACACAAATATATATACTACACATACACAATACTAGGATGCACAATAAACTACCCTACACAGGCTGAGTATGGTGTGTACAATAAATGATTAGCTAAAAGATAAGAATGAGTTTGTATAAATGGGGTTAAATCAGAGTGGGAAAATGTAAGTGGAGTTCCTCAAAACTCTGTCCTGGGACCTCTGTAATTCATAATATATACAAATAATTTAGACTCAGGTTTGATCAGCAATATTTGAAAATTTCCAGATGATACAAAAGGGATTTTTTTCTGGATTCAGGATTATTTTTTTTATGGCTGAAAACATGTTTTCAGCAATAAAAGAAATACAGTATTGCTGGAACAACCGTCGACATTTCCAAGAGAAAACCTGAACATCTTCAAGAAGTGCTGGACAAACAAGGCTGTGGTGGATATGTGGGCCTGAGGGGCCTGTCCAAGCAACAGCCTGTTGGACCAAGCTCTCACATGTCAAGCCTGGCCTTGGAAGGGCTTGGTGAGTAGAACAACTACCAGAACCCTATAATGCATGTATCAAGCAGATAACTAGGTTGTAGAGGATAGATAACATAGTGATTATAAGAAAACTAAAAACTCACTGGAAGCAATATAAATTACAAGAGTTGATACTCAACTTCTTTCCATTGTAGCTCCCGTGTGTCAGCTTATCACTCTACTGCTAATATCACGGTATTGCAGAATATCTATCTCTACATTGCCAAGGTGTCCAGGCAGTGAGCACCACATAATGCAGTGCAGTCCTGTAAGAATAAGCACAGTAAGTATGGGCATGGAGGGGGTGCATCACTGGCTTGTGAAGAGCTGGAGAGTAAATGGACATGCCCAGGGGTAAAAAGCATTAGGGTAACAGAACATAGCCCATAAAATAGTAACTGTGAATGAATAATTATATGAATGCAATAATATTTCATATCTCAATAGGAATACTAAGCAGGGTGCAAGACAAGGTACTGTGGTGGTAGTGGTTGGTACAAGTCCTCACATCCCCACAGACACCAGTAACAGCCCTCACCTCCCAACACAGTACCCTTGTTCCTTAACACCCACTTTGGACCCTTATTACAGAAAAATAGAATCAATTAATATAATAAAATATAAAATATAAGTGTTTACTTGCGATAATACTGTCGGTGGAACACAAAATCTTCTTCTTGATAGTAGGTGCAGTTTGCATGAAGGGTTTGTCCTCGCCATGACTCATCTGACGACAAAATGGCCGCTGTGTTGATATGGCGTCAGATGACGCTGTGACGTCACAGGTGAGGGACGCTTTGCGCAATTACTCCCTCGTCGCTTGACCCCATCATTAATAATTTTGTTATTTTTATTATTTTATTTTTATTTATTTATGTACAAGAAGTTACATTGGGGGTTAACAGAGAATATAGAAAATAAGTTGAATTAACATTCTTGTAAAGCCACTAGCACGCATAGCGTTTCGGGTACGTCCTTAAACAATTTTTTTTTATAAATTAACAGTAAAATTGATAAAAAATGTTGGCAGGTATTTTACAGCTTTTCTTTACAGGTACAGATAATTTTAAGTAGAATAATTACAGTAAAATCAACAAAAGTGTTTGCAGGTAATTTGAAGAAATTTTGACACAAAAGCAGATCAGAATAATACACAATATTAACAATACACAATAAAGAAACAAGGATTACTAGGTACATGAGGATAGCATTTCAGGGTTATTCATTGGTTCACTGAAGCACAATATGAAGATCATTTCGAGGAAAAGTTTCAAGGAATAATGCAGTAGTATATGCACTCAATACAACAACCATGATGTCAGATGATATCTAAGATTACAAAGTTAAAGTAATATGGCTTAGGTACAAATATTGGGGGATTGAGTAACACTAGAAACAGTGTGAAGATAAAGCCCATGGTAGAAAACTATGAAGATGAAATTAGGTACTTTTTGGTTTTATTTTTTAATACGGCAGAAGTTGGACAGCTTTTCAAATCATTATAAGGGAGTGAGTTCCATAGACTAGGTCCCTTTATTTACATAGAGTGTTTACATAGATTAAGTTTGAATCTGGGGATATCAAAGAGATATTTATGTCTGGTGGGGTGGCCATGTGTTCTATTACATCAGTCCAGGAAGAGTTTCAGAACAGGGTTTGCACTTAGAAAAAGGGTTTTATAAACGTAATTTACACAGGAGAATGTATGGAGTGAATTTGTTTAGCATGTTTAAGGATTTGAACAAGGGAGCTGTGTGTTGTCTGAAGGTAGAGTTAGTTATTGTCCTGATAGCAGATTTTTACTGGATGATGATGGGCTTGAAGTAGTTTGCAGAGGTTGAACCCCAAGCACAAACACCATAAGAATGATAGGGATAGATAAGTGCATAATAGAGTGAGGAGAGCAGAGTAGGGTACATAATATCTGATCTTAAACAGTATACCAACTGTTTTAGAAAACCTATTTAGTTATGTGTTGTATATGGGTGCGAAAGTTGAGTCTCTTGTCTAAGTATAGGCTAAGAAACTTTCCATCATTTTTATTGCTAATGTTTACATTATCTATCTGAAGCTGAATTGCATTTGTTGATTTGTTTCCAAATAAGATATAGTAGGGTCTTTTCTATGTTTTGTGTGAGGTTTGTTGGTTGACATCCACAAGTAGACTTTTTTTAATTAATTGTTTACAACATTATTTAACAGAGTGGGTTGGGGTCAGAGTAGATGAGTAGTATCATCAACAAACAATATAGGTTTAAGTATGTTAGAGACATTAGGGAGATCATTGATGGTATATAAGAAACAGGAGGGTCCTAGGATGCTGCTCTGTGGCACTTTACGGTAAGTGGGAGAGGTTATATCATTGATGGCTTCATATTGGTGTCTGTTACTAAGATAGGGATCGGATATAGTTTAGGGCAAGGCCACGGATTCCATAATGGTTGAATTTAAGTAAGAGTTAGTTATGGTTAACAGTATCAAAGGCCTTTCTCAGGCCGATGAAGAGTTCAATTGGAAACTCACGTTTGTCAAGGGCTGAGAAGATTAAGTCAAGCAGACTAAACAATAGCATCATTGGTACTCTTTGGGAGCGGAAGCCAAACTGACAGGGACTTAGTATATTGAATTTTACAAGGTTGGAGTAGAGCTGTTTGTAAAAAAAAAAAAAAAATATTTTTGATAATATAGGTAGATTCGATATGGGTCTGTAATTATTTATGTCTGCCGTGTTACCTCCTTTATGAACTGGCGTTACTCTTGCTTTTTTAAGGATATCAGGGAAGGTATGACACTCTAGGGATTTGTTGAACAGCAATGCTATGGATGGTGCAAGGGCATGGGAGGCACGCCTGTGTACCATCGATGGTAGTTCCACTAATGTGCCCAGCTTTGGTTTTTAGCGAGTGAATGATGGACACACCATCTGTAGGGCTGACCGGAGAGAGGAGAAGAGAGTTTGGATAGCTGCGTGAAAGATATGTGGTAACATATGTCTGAGTCTCTGGGATTTTTCGGGCAAGGTGAGCACCAAACGATGAAAAGAAGCTATTAAATTCAGTTGCTGTTTTCAAGATCTGTTGCAGGTATATAACCATCCTTGGGAGATTTTTATCTTAATATGTAAATGTTGTTTAGCTTCCTAGGATGGTAGAGATGGCTCTCCATGTGCTTTTTATGTTGCCTTTTGCTTCTTTGAATCTATTCTCGTAATAGGAACGCCTTTGCTCTTATTATATAATAATAATAATAATAATTTTTATTTAGGTAAAGGGTACATACATAAAGACATTTTACAAAGTTTGTTGGCTTTATAGATAGAGCTAGTACATACAATGCCTAAAGCCACTATTACGCAAAGCGTTTCGGGCAGAATACTGGTAATATACTGGTAAGCACTGATGAGTACCTCTTAGCTACTTCTTTTCCAACTAGGCCAATCCTAAGTTTTTTTTCATATTCATGTTTCTTGTCGATTGCTTTAAGTATGCCATTTAGTGAGCCAGGGATTATTTAACCTTTTTGCCAGTTACTTGCTTGGTGAGGAGAGGACAATAAGTATTGTAAAGGCTTTAAATTTTGGAAAGAGGCTAGTTAACGAATTATTATCCTGTGTATTGATAAATTTAGATTCCCAGTTTACATTGTGGAGGGCATTTGTGAGATTGCCTATTGCCGCTTCACATTGTAACCTAAAGGTAATTTTCTTGTTACCTGGTGGTGTTATGGCCATGTTCGCTACAAGGAAGGTAGGATAGTGGTCAGTTGTTCTGTCAGTGATTTATACTTGATGTAAGAGGAGCTGTTATGTTGGTCCATCAGTGATCCAGGTAGTCGCAGATGTTTGAGTGACTCGGGTGGGCCTGGTGATTGCGGGGATGAGCATACAGGAATTCATGCTGTTGAGGAAATAGTATACTTGAGGGTTATTTTGTAGCCCTAGAGTCAATATTGAAATCACCTCTGAGAACTATGTGATTTTTGTTGAGATTATTGTTTATGATAAGGTTCCTCAAGTTGTTATTGTATTTGTGTCTAGCTTCAGACACAAGCATGTTACAGTTATGTCTTAAAGAGTTGAGAGCAATTAAGGATGATAAAGAGTCACTTACAATTAATGTATCAAGTTTGGATACTTGTACACATTTCAGTGCAAGGAGCAAGGCAAATAGTTCAGTCTGAAGGGTAGAGGCCCCAGTTGTTTATACGGACTCCCCACTCAAAATATAAGTCATATCCTATTGCCAGGACAACTGCACTTCCAGCTGCACCCGTTGGGCGCTCTAGGGAACCATCAGTGTATATGATTTGAGAGAGAGAATGCTCTGTGGACAGAGCATCAATATGGCTTAAGTCGTTGAGCTTTGCCTCAAAACAAAGCTGGGACTGATCTCTAATTTGCTCCTTTGATGGAAAGGGAAGGATTAAATTGAAAAGGTGTAATTTCCTACAGTGCAGGAAAGTGCTATTGTTGTCTCTCTTGGTACAAATTATAAATCTGATACTTTCTGAGTTCAGTTCCAATTTTATTTATCTATTTGAAACAATGTTTACATTCAATAAAGAAATTCTGGAGGGCTTCTGTGCAAGGGTTAGGATGAGCTAGCCTAAGCATTTTTATACCAATTTGACAGTTATTTTCAGTAACACGTAAACAACGCTCGGAATAATAAGTTCCTTTCTCATATTAAGTATCTTTGTGGTACGAAGGCACCCAAGAATTATCCTCAAGGCTTCGTTCTGCAATTTTTCAAGCCCTCCGAGCTTTCTTTCAGGATGCCTTAAAGTTAGTTTAGTTCATTTATTATGCACCCCATACCCATCTTGTGGGCAGTAGTGGAAAGGGTTGCAGAGGCACATAATGGGCTCAGGGACTGAAACCCCACAATTCATTTAGCTAAGCAAGTTACAATCCTGATGAGCTAGTTACAAAATATTCAGTATAAGTCGTCACATCAACAATGGGTTCGAGATCGATCACAAGTACAAGTTCTAAATTAAGCAACTGACATATGTGGACAGCTAGTGTCACAATTGATATGTTTGTCCTGCACACCGCTCCCCATCCAGTGGGCAGCGGTGGATAGGTTACAATCACTTAGTTACTACTTACAGTTAGCAAACTGGGGATATGCTAACTGCCAACAAACTCACCCTTAACATTGACAAAACTTTCTATATTCTGTTTGGCAATAAATCCTCTAATCAGATAAATCTCAAAATAAACAATACCAAATTTGTAACAAATTAGATGGCAAATTCCTTGGCGTTCTCATTGACCACAAGCTGAATTTCCAGGGTCACATTCTAAATATATCAAAAAAAGTTTCAAAAACTGTTGGCATTCTTTCTAAGATCAGATATTATGTACCCCGCCCTGCCCTGGTTACTCTCTATTACTCCCTCATCTATCCATACCTCAACTATGGTATTTGTGCTTGGGGTTCTACTACCCAAAATCATTTACGTCCTCTTATTACCCAACACAAAGCTGCTATTAGGACAATATCCAACTCTGGCCCCAGACATCACTCGGTACCCTTACTCAAATCTCTGAATATGTTAGATATTAAGTCACTGCACATTCTCTCTTGTTTATTATACATATATAAAACGCTGAACTGTAATGCCAATCCTGACCTCAAAAGCTTCATTGAAGGTTGTAACAGAACCCATGAGCACCACACCAGGAATAAATACAGTTTTGATATTCCTAGAGTACGACTTAATCAAACTAGAAATGCTCTACAAATCAAGGGACTCAGAATGTGGAATGACCTTCCCAACCATGTTAAAGACTGTACCTCTCTCAACCAGTTTAAGATAAAAACCAAACACTACCTAATAAATTCCCTGTAACCCACCTCACTCCTTTATTGTCAACCCATGTCTGTTATTTTATTATTATTATTTTTTTTTTAATCAACACTGTTTGTCAACCTATTGTATTTGTGCTGCTTTTTCAGTCATGTTCCCCCTTTTTTTATCTTTATTTGTATTTGTTTTCAACACTTTTTATTCTTTATGCTCAATTAGTATTAAGTTCTAGATATTAATGTTTTTCTTGCCCGAAACGCATTGCGTAATAGTGGCTTTAGGCATTGTATGTACTAGCTCTATCTATATATCAATCCATTAATGTAACATCACTTGTATGTATGTACCTTACCTGAATAAACATATTTATTTATTATTTATATTTGGCTAAAATTTCTGGTACCAGATCATTTTGAATGAAATATTGACACATCGTTGGTACATTGGTTATAGAATTGTCTCTGAATTCACTATCACATAGTGACGGAGGGGTGTGCAAATAATTTTGTTGACAGTTAACATTTGGTCAGGTCTACATCGGCAGATAATGAGAATTCCCAGAAATACTTGTAACCGAGTCTAAGCCGAGCAGTAGTAACATCTAGAAGTCTGCTGATTTTATTGGATGAACCATAGATGTGTGGCTCCTCTTGCATAATAGTATTGAACGAAAGTTAATCTCCCCAAACACTTTCGCGTTTTGGGCAAGTTACCCCTCCACTCTCTCCATTTTTTTTGGACATTCTCTGGTAGTGCGCGGAAATACTGAAAAGTGTATACTCTTTTCAACTTTGTCACCTTAATTCTCGTCCTATGTCTTTCATTTGGTATCAATGCGTTCGCAATAGAATTCCCAACAGAACTATGTGCATATAATGTCAAAGAGAGCAGCGCGCTCCACCCGCCGACAAGATGAATGTAGGCCAAGGGTACCAGAAAAAGGAACCTGAGCCACCCTCAGGCAACTCTCATTACATTAGAGAGCGTGATAATACTGAAAAGTGTATACCCTTTTCAACTTTGTTACCTCAATTCTCATCCTAGGTTTTTCAATTTGGCATCAATGTGTTCGCAATAGAATTCTCTACAGGACTAAAGGCATATATACTCCAAAAGCCCGGCTTACCATCCGCAACAAACAGAGTAAGCGAGAGTGTGTTACCAGGGAGCGCACAAGAGCGATAAAATGTATACACTCTTTTCATTTTGGTCACCCCAATTGTCATCCTAGGTCTTTCATTTTGGTATCAATGTGTTAGCAATAGAATTATCTACAGGTTTAAATGCATATAAACTCCAAAAGCAAGGTGTACCATCCGCACAAAACAGAGAAAGTGAGAGAAAGTAACCCGGGAGCACTCTAGTGCAATGTAATGTGAACACTCTTTTCACTTTGGTTACCTCAATTCTCGTCATATGTCTTTCATTTTGGTATCAATGTGTTCGCAATTGTATCTGCTGGCATTTACCCTTTGCTTGGATCTGAAGGGTTTTAGGCTCACCACGATGCAATCTGATAGTACCACACGTGTATATACCTATCTTCAAGCAGCAATTCACTCATTCAAACCGACTTATAATAGTTATCCATATATAAATGGTAATCTTTGTTCTACCTGTTAACCTGTCATATGAAGAAAGATTGTCAAAGCTTATATTACATTCTCTAGAAAAGCAAAGAATTAGGAGTGACATATGGTAGAGGTGCACAATGGGATGAATGGACATAACAAAGGGGACATTAATGGGGTATTAAAAGTAGCAACACAAGACAGAACTCGAAACAAAGTGTAAAAATTGGAAAAATTTAGATTTAGGAAAGAACTGCATGAGTAAATACACTTCGTTTGTACCTTAAGGTTCATGTATGCAATATTACTGAGTTCCAGTTAACTCCCATGCATGCAATTAATTTATGTTATGTTTATGTTTTTTATGTTAAAATGTTTTTGTTGATTTGTTTGTATATTTTCATAAGTAAAGCATGCTTACCGTCTTATTCCAAGTTTTATGATAACTTTACAATGTTTAAAACATAAAGTTCAATATATATTCTGGGTTTCATACAGGAATTATACGTTAATATAACATATCATAATAACGTAATGATGTCGTGTAAATAACGTTATACTGACGTCATATAAATGTTATATTTATGTTATAAGAACGTAAATTGGATAGCTTTACAGAAAGTAAACAAAAAAAACTAAATGTTGACTGAAAATTATTTATTCTTAAATATAAAGCATGAAAACATTATAATACCATAGCATTTACTATTATTTTTAAATTTTTACATAAATCTTAAAAAACTGTGTCATAAGAATATATGTTTTTAGTTATATCCTTTGGTTTTAAGAATGTCAGATATACGTATTTATGTCAAAAGTTACAGTATTACCTTTGTGGAACCATTTAAAAACGTCCACAAACGTTCTGTGTTTGCTGGGTTACAGGTACACTCTCCCATGGTACATCACCACCATGTGTCTTACAGGCACACTCTCCCATGGTACATCACCACCATGTGTCTTACAGGTTGGTACATCCCCACCATGTATCTTACAGGCACTCTCCCATGGTACATCACACCATGTGTCTTACAGGCACACTCTCCCATGGTACATCACCACCATGTATCTTACAGGCACACTTTCCCATGGTACATCACCACCATGTGTCTTACAGGCACACTCTCCCATGGTACATCACCACCATGTGTCTTACAGGCGCACACTCCCATGACTACAATGCTAAACACAAGGACATTGATGGCTCTCGCTTCAGCAACGGTAATGGGAATCAAATGTGATTGAAAAAACCAACAAGACCAACCCGTATTCTCTCATTTCGACCTCACTAGTGTTGCTTCCTGGAGGAAGCTGTACCCGACGTTCACTGCTACCTCATCAACGAGTCTTCCCTATTGTTCCTGCCTACATTTATCCTGCTACCATGCATAACAAGACCAGTAAGGCCCTTAAGTAAGGTAGCACACCTATCAGGAATAACCCTACTAGCCAGGCTAGCAACATGATTAGTTTCAGCTATCTTTCCCTCGGTGGCCGCCGTGGGGGGTACCGACTCTCCCCTCATCAGCAATAACAAACAATCCCTGCTGGGCGCAGCGCCGTCTCCAACACGGGCCAGGCAACTTTTATGTAGCCATATGGATCAACTTTAATGAGCTGCTGCCCCTTGTTCTGACTTCAAGCGCCTTGCTGATAACCCTTGGCTCAAGTTATTAACTCAAGTACATGAAGATCAAATGTCAGTAATCAAGAGCAGTCGGCCTTAATAATGAACCTGCAAGGTTCATTATTATCTTTGCAGGATGAAGCTGGAGCCTTACTCAAGAATAATCAAGATCTATCTACCAAAGTCGACCTCCTCGAACAAGAATTAAGCCTTCTCAAGAACAAAAGTACTAACTTCAAACCAGATGAAATCACTAGAAAACAGGAAAAAATGTTACAAAAGTTTGAGAACCATCTGAACAACCTACAACAGCAACACACTGTTATCCAAGACGAAACAGACCAACATAAACTACTTGAGTCTGTCGTTATCTTCTCACGTAATTTTCCCCATGAAACCTGACGGAGAAGACTGTGCTGCCATCGTGTTACGAACCCGACTCCATCGTCGGAGCATGGAGCAGCCACGTCAATGCCATCTGCGAGTCCGCTCCCGAAACCCCCACAAAATGGACGACGTCATCTGGTGGCGGCAGGATGATACCTGCAAGAGGCGCTAGATTCCTGTCCTGGTTAGCTCAAGAGATAGCTGTTGCTGACCTCTGGTGAGGTGGCGCCTAGAAAATCAGCGCCATCTATTGTAGGAGGAGTTGTATGTTTATGTCAAAGTCCGTAAGTGGTATTTCCTAGTGTCCCAAGTGCTGGCCAGTTTACTGATGACGTGTCTGTATCCACAGAGGCGACGTAGGGCTGCAGAGTACGAGGACAGTCAGTCTACCAGGGCAGTCTATATCTCTCTACTCCATTCTGCTTTATGTGAGCAGTGAGCCGCCACCGATGAGGAACTGTGTAGTATCTGCTGTCTGCCTGTGAAGTGGCAGTGACAGAATTCGGCGTATCCCGGGACTGGCTAGAGGAAGAGACGACTGACAGTAAGGTGCTATGGAGGAGTGTAACTAGCTAGTTGCAAGAAGCTCTTGCCAAAGGTTCGCTACCCTTTTTTTTGTTCGTGAAGAGGCCCAGCAGCGCGAGGCTGATGTTCTCTGCCAGCACCAGGCTGGAGAGTGATTGTGGGTGTTCACAAGAAGCACCTAGTGAGACTGTGTATAGGCTGGCCCATGGTTAGGGTAGACTCGTTGGTGTTTCCCAGTACTGGTTGAGGACGGTACTGTGTGTTGAGGAAACACGGAAGTTGACAAGGCTGCATCACATGAGCATCGAGGAGCGCTTAGTGTCCTATGAGAGCGACACTTGTGTATATATCAGTGTGGTAATACTTCCTTTATGATGGTATTTAAGGTGATGGGAAAGTGATTATGTGAATATATTGATAATTGATGAAGTATCGTATTCCTTGCAACTCTCCCATTGTGTTTTACTTGCATTACCAAGCTCACTCCTTGAAAGCCACTACTAACTTGGGGTCGGATACCAGAACTTTGGTTCCAACAGCAAAGAACCCGGTTGCAACCCATAGTGGCCGTAACACATCTTGATCAAGAAACTGCAGGATAAGTTATTCAATCCAAAAAAGTGACATCAAATCAGGTTAGAGTGGGTGTCAAATCATCTGGTTCAAATTACAGGAAAATTCGCGTGAAATTAGATAGCTGCTCCTGCAAGTCAAACCTTATCAGTTCTGTAGTCTCTAGTAAATCTTTTGTTTTTGTGAATGAATGTCTGACCAGGTTCAGACAAAATCTCTTACATAAACTGAGTGGATTCCGCAAAAATTTTCCTGCAATTAAACATTGTTTTGTGCGAGATGGTAAAACTATTGCTAGGAAGTCTGACGTTGGAAAACCTATGTAATAACCACTGAAGCTCACCTCAATTCTTTCCTGAATGACTGTGGGATAACAGCTGAATAACCAGAATACAAATTATAGTCTCATCTAACGACCAATGTGTACTATAGCTCTGCCTTTCCATTCAAAAAGTTGTAATTTTATTTTTTTTAAATTGTGATCTTGTTATTCTCTTTTCTTGTTTTTTACTATATTTTTTATATACTCCATACTCCCTTATTCCTTTTGAACACTGGCTTTGCCTGTGTCCTCTAGTTTAAACTTTATCATTCAGTGTACCTCTAGCTATTCTACCTCATTTTGTTTTAGTGTAACCTAAGTAATTAACAATATTGTAATTATAATATTATAGTAAGTTTTTATTTAATAGAATTACCTGTATTAATTGTTAGTTGATTTGTATTAGTCATCTATTGAAAGTACCTTTAAGCAACCTCTCATTTTGTGTATAATTATATATATATTCTATTTTTTTATATATAGATCTTTTTATAATTCTTTTTTGCTTTTTTTCTGTCAAACAGTCCTCTTATGGAAACTAGTATTGACCCAAACCTAAACCTCTTACCTAGTATCAATGACAATCATCACTTTAATGATCAAAATTGCAAGTATTAAACAGCTCTTGATGTGAACAATGTTTTAACATGTAATCACAATGTTTCTGTAATTAACTTGAATGGTTATTCAATCTCTAAGCAAACACTTTGATGTTAATGCCCTGATTCAAACAGTTGACAACAAATTCTCTTTCATTGTGTTTACTGAAACGTGGTTAAAAGAGGACCCCAGCAAACATTTTCATGTTTTTAAAACATCCTAAAAACGACATTTCATTGTTTTCAGCACGTTTATAATTACGTTTAGAAAAGGTTTTTTGAGAACTTTTATATACAACCTTAGAACGTAAATAATTAACATTTCTAAAAACTTTTTTATAATCTTTTAATTACCTACATTAAAACGTTTAGGGTAAATTAGGGTATAATAATTTTGTAATTCATATCTGAAATAGAAAGAAGAGAAAGAAAGAAGACATATCTGAGAAAGAAATGGACATCCTATATATGTATGTGTAAATTACAAATAAATAGGGTACAAAAAGAGAATTAAAATATTATATTTATTTAAGATTGAGTAATACAACAAAATATATGTAATAGCTCGAAATATAGACTATATCTATAACAGAATATAAAAGTAAAAATCTAAAAATCTATAAAAATTTATATATGCAATATGTGAACACAATAGATTTCGTGATCAAGCAGCCTGTGATTCATGTCATGCTGAGATCAGTCTGACGTTACAAGCAGTTATTGTTACTTAAAACTAAAACAAGTAAAATTTCCTGAGTATACATTATATACTATATAACATAACACTATAGTTTTTCTATGACTAAAAATACAAATTATAAATCATTTATTCAAATTATAAAGTAAAATCTTAAAGTTTAGGACTAATTAACTAAAAATATAAATCTACAAGTGAATGTAAACACAGTTAAGTATAATATTCATGTAGAAAGTGAAAGATTTTTCTTTCTTTCAGAGAAAGAAAGAAATAGAAAAAGAAAGAGAAAAGAAAGAGAAAGAAAGAAAAAGAAAGAAAGAAAGAGAGAAAGAAAACAAAAGAGAAAGAAAACAAAAGAGAAAGAAAGAAAAAGAAAGATAGAAAGAAAAAAGAGAGAAAAAATATATTAT
>NC_091184.1:12314311-12341811 GCF_040958095.1 Procambarus clarkii | reverse complement strand
CATGTTAACGGCTTTATTGAGGCTTTGCAAGAATGAAAAAATATTACTAATATAATCTCACCGACCAATGAATTGTACGTTGTTTAAAAGTCAATTATTTACATTATTATTATTATTTAATACTAATGATATAAAAATGCATTTTGCAATCTACTATTTATGCAAGTATTAACCACAGGATCATGAAATAAACTGCAAAATACTGTAAAGGATAAACCAATTAAGTTTACATTTTCCCATAGCTAAGTCAGTCAGTTCTACAGTACTAGCAGCAGAGAACAATTATGACCAACCTCTATTAAATGAAACAATCTTAAGAGCAAGTGATAGAAATATAATCATTTATACTTAATGTACACTTAATTTGAACTTAAAATTTAAATTTTTTAGTGAATTTTAAATAAAAAAAAAATTATTTAATTTTTTTGTTACTTACTTAAAATAACATTATATAGTTCTTGTTTTTCTAGAAATGCTAATTTCTTCTTTTGTCCTTTTAGGCTGTATAATGACCAAAGGCCGTTTGTTCCTATCTTCATCATTCTTCGAACCGTAGTTGCACAATCAGACCCACGTACACTGGTTAAAAGCAACAACAAAAATGTAGTACACTAGTAATTTTGATATATGTATATGTATGTATGTATGTATGTATGTATGTATGTATGTGTATGTGTGTGTATGTATGTGTATGTATACATATATATATATATATATATATATATATATATATATATATATATATATATATATATATATATATATATATATATATATACATATCATAACTTATTTATGATAAGGCATCTTATCATAAATAACATCTCAACAAAAATCACATCATTCTAGGAGGTGATTTCAATATTGACCTGGGTCTACAAAATAACCCTCTAGTTGACTATTTCCATACAGCATGTAATCTATGATAATCCCCACAATCACCAAGCCCAGGCCAAGCACTAGACCAAAGTTCTCAAGTCAAGCCTAGCCTCGGGCCGGGCTTGGGGAGTAGAAGAACTCCCAGACCCCCATCAAGCAGATAAGTGTGTGTTATGAAGAGATACATCTCAACGACTAACAAAATTAGCAAGAGAAATATAGTCGTTGAAATGTAAGCCTCATCCTAACCATACACTCAAGACCTTGAGAAAGCACTCAGGAGAGTGTGAAAGACTCTGTGTTAATATTACATAATTTACAAATACGTAAGTGTTATATTTTATCCTATCCTATATAAACAAGATTATATCATTATTCTTATTATTTAGCAATTTTATCTTTTCTGCATGAACTATCAAAAAATTTTAATTAGAAAATTAGCAAATATCTGTAATATTTAAGAAGATGAAAAATTGAAGGAAACATTACTGTTAAAATACCACTTACAAATTTTGTTCTGAAACTCGATTCCGCTAACTTCCTATTGAGAGCATTAAGATCACCTTCTGCAGCAATAGGATTTGGTATTAGATCTTCTATGATCTTGTCTGTTTCTTTTGTAGTCAAAGTTGCTTTCAATATCTTCACATCACTTTTCAGTTCATTCACTTCAGTGTATATGGCCTGCAACATGTTACCTGGAAATTTATACAGTATATAGAAAGTGTACATGTTATCATATTACATATCTTGAATGTACATTTAAAATAAAAGCATTATAAAGTATATGTTAAAATAACTGACACTGAGAAAGCACCCAAAAAGTAGGCTATGACTGATGTGATAGATAATGGGATAATTTCTTAGTAATTATGAAACTGCTTATATAATTGAAAGCAAATTCAGCAATCTAACCTGCTCAGTTTGCAGTCTACTTGAACATGAAACTTATGCCTATCACCCATAGGGTACATATAGGTTATAGGCTACATAATAAATTAATTAAACTTTCAAAACTTACTCATATTCTGCATCATTTCTTTCAAACTCCCATCGTTCTTGTCTGGTGACTTTGGGTCGAATAAATTCCATGACTTTGGAGTCCTAACGACTGATGTACTTGGCGTGACCAGCTCATTGTCTTTAAGATTGCAAGATTTAGCTATTAAAATCTAACTACTGTACTGTATAATCAACAAATTTCATGAGCTTTTACTACTGCATACTAATATTATAAGTTATACTACATGTCTACATCACATTTAAACTACCCAACATCAGAAAGAGGGTGAGCCAACATCAGAGAGAGGGGGGGGTTATCATGAGAGAGAGGAGGGCCAACATGAGAAGAGAAGAAAAAAGAAAAGAAAGAAATAAATAAAGAAAAAGAAAGAAAAGTAAGCTTGTGATTATAGTAACTGTCAGGGAAACCAAGACACTATTGATTGCCTGCTTGTGTCTTTGTTTCAGTGGATACCTTCATTTGTTCAGTTAGTTCATGTTGTCAGCCCGAAGTGTCAGCAAGATGGACCCTGCTGTCACTTCACGAGGAGCTGTTGAATAGCTGTGTTGCAAATGCCACTTGATGTACAATAACGTAACCATTCGCTGTGGTGTAACTTAGTCTGTGATATTTTTCTTTGTTTTGCAATATTGCGTCATCAGTGGGCACACCTGTGTTCAGGTTAGTTCAGTATGCAGCCTCACAGCAAGGGTTGCTATTTAGCTGTTTGTTATCGTGCCACTGGATTGACATTAACGTAATGTAAACTCGGTAATGTAGTAGTTAGTCTCTTGTTATTAATAAATTGTTATGTTATAGAAAACAGTCTTTGATGTCAACCCTTCAACCATATTATTCCACCATATTTCTGCATATTATTATTAAATGTTGATGTGATCTTGATAAGGCGGCTGTTCTTGGGAATTCGAATTCCATTCATAGCGCCACATCAAATATAAATATTTGATTGTGAGAACCCGTCGGTTACCCTTTATTAGTTTTAACGTCCTGTTTAACTAGGAGGAGCCAGCGGCCTATTGTGGACAGGTTTTCACCCTTGGTGGTGGAGGCCTGGCGGTTTGCTCCCGCTTTTCCTTTTTCTACTGGACTCATGCTTAACTGCCGTGAGCAGACTTTAAACTTGTAGTCCACCTTTAAGGGAGGTAGGCGTAGAGAAAAATCTCACAGCTGGCGCCCAACGTGGGGCTATGCAACTTGGGTTCGAGCCCATGAAGAGCAGTCTTATTGATTTTTAAAGTAACATAAGATATCGTTGCAGAATATTGTGGAACAGTATTGTTCGAGGTATGTTTTGTGCACGGTTGTCACACTTAGGTACACACACACACCACACACACACAGTATGAAAGAGGTATTTCATGGTAGATATGGGAAATCTGTCTGGCTTTTGTGGCTGCTAGCTTGTGGACATTGACACACTCATTGATGAGGGGTGTCAGCTCAGAAGCAGGTGTCGTGGACACCAAGCCAGCGTGCAACAGTGGTTGCAAGAGTGCACTCAGGATCTGCCTGAGGTGCAAGACACCACCTACCTGAGGGTAGAAGAAGCTTCTAGAAGTGACCTCAAGAGTGAGAGGTCTTATTGGACGACACTGTAGTTGTCAAGGGTGTCATAGGAGTGTAGTTGTTATTTCACAGTAGGATCTTAGTGGGAGGTCGCGCCACCAGAGTAGGATCCGAGTAGACTTCTTTAGAGAAGGGGAGTAATTCATCTGTAGTTAGACAGGTGATGGAATTTCTTGCCAGAGTGGGGACTGTACAACCCCAGGAAGAATTCATGGTAGTCACTAGAGAGGTTGAGCAGAGGCTCCCGTTTGCAGAGGTGACAGCAAGGCCGAGTTCGAGCCTGAAGGTGAGAGCGCAGCAAGTCAGTGCTGGCTCAAGTGCAGATTGCAAGGAGGCAATCTCACACAGGGAAGGGAAGCCAAACCCACCCTAGTGCACTTAACCCGGTGACAAGGTATGAAGGTAAAGATGCCTAGCTTGGCAGTTCTGAGAAAGACGATTCGATGGATGCATACATCGATCGCCTTTTGAAGAAAGGCTGCCAATGCAAGATGGCAAAGGTCATTTTGGGCTGGTGATTTTCCATGGTTCAGATCCCCAGCAGCATAATGATTTTGTTCTTTAAGGATTGCCTTGGTAAAGGGTTATAGTAGATCTGCAGAGGGAATGCTGATCACATTCCAAGTTAGGTCCAGGGAGAAATAGACAAGAGAGAGTTTGACAGATGTCAAAAGTTTCGCTTGAGTCCTTGGTAGTAGTGAGACCTAGGTGAAGCAAGGGAGGGACCCCAAGCTCAGTAGGGGAGCATAGGTACTCGTAGAAGAGGGTTTTCTCCCAGATAGTTCAGTCGGTAGAGCAAGACTGGCTGGTGTTGGGCAGTTGGACAGTGAGAGTGATCCTGTCAACTTGTTGCTAGGTCAGGTGGAGGACTGACAGTAAGTCTTTTGTAGGCTGAGAGGGAGTGTAGTAGTGCTTCACCGGTAAGGCCACACCAATGTGTTGCTCATGTGTCCAGTATGACACAGACCGAGGATGGAAATGGGAGGTTCAGTGATGGAAATGGTTGCGAGGTGTTGAACCGGCCAGGACCAGAGCTGGAGCCGAACATGTTGCCACTCCAAGGTCGGGTAGCACCACCAGGGTGATCCGGTGGTAGTGCACAGAGACCCTCAGGCCAGGATGTATAGGAAACAGAGTTTCACACTCCACACTTGTTTAGCTAGTACACCTGTTGGGCAGGTGTGTGCAGAAAAACTAGCTGGTGTTTTGAATGTATTTTCCTTGCAGGAAAATATATTCTTTAGTGGGAGGTTGTGTGAGGGATCTAGATCCCTCAGCTAGTTTTCCTAGTTTCTAGATTAGGCTAGTCACTCTAGAAACTGAAGCTTTCAAAATAACATATGCTTGTTGGGTGTTGAATGAAAGCTTATGTTACGAACTATCATCTGAGAGCAGTTAGAAGTCTGTGATTGCTCTGTAGAGAGAATTACAGAGATTTTCCTGTTTCTGTGAAGTAGGATGTGAGTTACTTGGACTAAAACCGTTAGAGGTGGGGGGTGAGTGGGGTGAACGCTGCCTCTCCCCCCCCCACATGGGAGACATCACGCCACTCGTAGGCCTCACCCTCCTTGTGACGTCACAGGACGCCCGAGGGTGATGGAGAGAGGTGATTGGGTCCGGCACGAGGAGCCGTGCTGGCTTCAAGCTGATTGGTCTAGGCAAGGTAAGAAGGTATGGGCATCTTGAGTTTTCCCGCCTGCCAGGGAGGCAGTTTGAATTGGGCGGCCAGCGGAGGAAGTAGTGTTTGGGGGAGGTGGCACGCCGGCCACCTCCACCCCACGTTAATCGCTTCTCTCGTACAAATTACTCATCGAAGACGGCACGCCTGCCATCAGGGGTTGTGTCAAGGCCTAATTAGGTGAATTGGGGCCAAGGATTTACCGAAGAACAGTAATAAGGCTAGAGAGACAGTTGACTGTGTTCACCAATGGGGCAGCTGGAGCCTCATGGTGTAACAGGTGGGTCGAGTATCCTGTCTAGTGGCAATGGACAATTGGTGTTGGGCAGTGTAAGCGAGTGTGATATTACAGGCCCTTGTTGGACTTTGCATTCCGCCAGGCTGCGTCAGTATGGGGACGCCGCCGGCCATTGTCACCCCAGTGTAGAGCAAGGCAGGCTCTAGTCTGATGGGGTTGTGATTCCCCAGCTGTGTGGGTACTCCTGTGGGCGGCACCCATGTGCGCGCCCGCCAGCGGGGGGAGGCCACCCACCCAGGCCACCCGCCCGGTAAAACACCACCCCCACCCCGCCCGCCAGCTCAGCCGGTGGGGTGCTATGACGTCATGCGCTACCCGTGGCCACCCCAGGCCACCCACCCGCCTGCCCGCGCGGCGGCCACCCAGGCAGCCCGCGCGCCGGCTACCCCAGGCCACCCAACCCCCCTCTCTCAGCTTGGGAGGGGCGCTGTGGCCACATGCCTTGGCCACATGCCTTGGCCACTTTCCCGGGACAACCTAGGGCCACATCTGATCGACGCATGAGGAGCAAGCCAGCTAAGTGTTGTCAGCTAGTGTAGTAGTGACTTGGGATATGAGGAAAAATAAGGGAAAGAGGGCAGTAGAAAGAAGTAGAAATGAGTACTATTACAGTGTGATAGGTACCGGTGGAGATTCCCGGTACGAGTTATCTCAGAGCCTCGCCAGGCTAGAAAAGCAGCTGAGTGACAGCTGTCAGTGGGATCCAAGTGTTGGATAGGGGCGGTACCTGGAGATAGATATTATACACGGGACCACACTGTATGTTAGTATGTTAGTAGACTGACTAGAGTATGCAACCAGTCAGTGTAGAGATTTACCATATAAGTGATCCAGCCTGTCGATTCTATATAATCGTTCAGGCTGGATTAATGCCATAGAGTACCGTAAAATTATAATCATTAGAGGTAGACAGGGATGTCAGTGAGGACCCCTGAAGTCTGTGTAGTTAGTTGCACATTACTTGGTGATATAATTTTCATTGATTATGTGAATGCCAATTCTATGTGTTCATTTGCATGTTTATGTACTGTGTTGTGTGGTAAGTCAGAAGGTGTGATTACTGACTGATTGCCTAATGATGTCATTAGCATGTGGGGTATGCTGACGGCATCATTGTGTTGCAGGTTTGTGCAGTATTGTTTCAGTTTATACAATATTATTGCCCCAGGAACTGTGTTGAGGGTTTAAGGGACCTCTAGGATTATTCAGGGGAATTCACAGTACTTATTGAGAGCAGGCAATTGATGGGTTAATTGCCTTGCTGAGGCAAGTGTGTGTGTGTTCACAGTAGTCCTTTGCAATCGGGTGCAAGAAGAAAAGAGGGGGCAGTAATATTAGTATACTTTTGTGTGTTGTACAACCGTGTGTCATTATTGTGTGGGCACAGTAATTAGCGAGTTGCAGTAGCCGCAACCATATGTGGGCAGTGCTGTTATGATGTTGCATGCCATTGTAGTGTGACCTATGTAACGCTGGGGTTACTTTGTTTCTTTAAGTTGTGTTGAGGACTTAAGGATTCAGTGAGTTAATTAAGTAAGGGGTAATTAACTGGATAAGGGGTGCACACTTAGTATTGTGGAGTGAGTGAGGGCTGTTAGGAAAGAACAGTGTTGAGCTTGAGTGAGATACGTCTCGGGAGCAATTAATTGTCCATGTGACAACTAATTGACCACTCTAGCTAATTATGTAATTAGCCTTCTCGTCATGAATTCACGTAATGGGAGAGGATCTGTCAGTGTCTGTCAGTACTTGTGTTAACGTAATATGCTCGAGACTAATTACCTTTCAGGGGTATAGCAATTAGTGGCTCAGGTTAATTAGTGGGGTAATTAACATTGGAGAGCTCCGGTGACTCGGTAAAGCGAGGTCATGGAGCTAGCATAAATCGTTGTATTAATCATATCCTGTCTGAGGACAGTAGATTATTGGCACATCTTGTTAATTAGGGTAATTAACTCCTTTCCCGTGAATTCACAGTGTTTGATGAGACCTGCTTAGGCAGTGCGGAGTGAGACGTATATATGGATGATTAATTATCGGTCCTGGTGACAGTTAATTAATGGCTCAAGTAATTAGTGACTTAATAAGGGTAATTAACACTCACTCTTAATTTTTTGACACAGACTGTGGAGAAGCTACCAAGTTAGGGTAGGCTTAGTTAACGTAACTTAATGGGGATGTAATTAGTGGTCCGTTTGACCTTAATTGAGAATTACTCACTGAATACTTGCAAGGAGTCAAGTGTGGTGTAATATGTTGAGTTATTGTTAACAAGAGAGAGAGACAAGTGTTAAAGATTAACGTAGAGTATCATCATGTTGTTGTCTAGTGGGAGACAATTGTTTGTGATTACCGTAGTACTTTGTTGCTGACTGCTGCGATCAGTCAATTAACATAATTAATCACTTCAGGCAATTTCTTTTGGTTGTCGTCTGGTGACGAGAGTAGAGTCATCTAGGGATCTGTGGAGCTGTGTCCCAGAATCCCGCCTTGCCTGTCTGTGTATCTGGTTACAACAGGGCAACTTCTTATTGGGAGTTGCAAAGAGTGTTCACACGGGGTTGTGATAGGGGGGAGTCACTGTTGGACTCCCGCCTAGTTACGTGGGTCTCTCCTGGGGGCGGGAGGACCCCTAAGTTTGTGATTATAGTAGCTGTCAGGGAAACCGAGACACTATTGATTGCCTGCTTGTGTCTTTGTCTTCAGTGGATATCCTTCATTTGTTCAGTTAGTTCATGTTGTCAGCCCGAAGTGTCAGCAAGATGGACCCTGCTGTCACTTCACGAGGGGCTGTTGAATAGCTGTGTTGCAAATGCCACTTGATGTACAATAACGTAACTATTCGCTGTGGTGTAACTTAGACTGTGATATTTTTCTTTGTTTTGCAATATTGCGTCATCAGTGGGCACACCTGTGTTCAGGTTAGTTCAGTATGCAGCCTCACAGCAAGGGTTGCTGTTTAGCTGTTTGTTATCGTGCCACTGGATTGACATTAACGTAATGTAAACTCGGTAATGTAGTAGTTAGTCTCTTGTTATTAATAAATTGTTATGTTATAGAAAACAGTCTTTGATGTCAACCCTTCAACCATATTATTCCACCATATTTCTGCATATTATTATTAAATGTTGATGTGATCTTGATAAGGCGGCTGTTCTTGGGAATTCGAATTCCAATTCATAGCGCCACATCAAATATAAATATTTGATTGTGAGAACCCGTCGGTTACCCTTTATTAGTTTTAACGTCCTGTTTAACTAGGAGGAGCCAGCGGCCTATTGTGGACAGGTTTTCACCCTTGGTGGTGGAGGCCTGGCGGTTTGCTCCCTCTTTTCCTTTTTCTACTGGACTCATGCTTAACTGCCGTGAGCAGACTTTAAACTTGTAGTCCACCTCTTAAGGGAGGTAGGCGTAGAGAAAAATCTCACATTGTGAGCTTTGCAAAGCATCGGAGTTGCGTGTTGTGAGCGTTTCAATAAAAGAATGGGTCGTTGTGAGAGTTGCAACACATGAATGATGAGATATTGTTGCAACACAGAAGTATTGTGTGTTGCAACTCTGGACTAACATACTTGTTGTGAATTTTGCAACATAAAAATACCATACCGTGAGTGATGCATCACGTTATTTCTGTGTTGCAATGCTACACTCACTCACCATGTATTATCCCTGTGTTGCAATGCTGTAACTCTCACATCACAAACCACATTATTTCTGTGTTGCAACTCTCGCAAAACGTTATACATGTACGTTGAACGCAACATACACAAGACGTTATTCTTTTCTGCTGCAACATTACAAGACGTTATTCCTGCATTTACAACGTTGTAACACTCTCAACACATTTTAACTGAGTTGAAGCTTTCATAACACTTTATTTCTTCGTTTGATTATTCACAATATTATTGTTCTGTGGTGCAAAACTCACAACATACCACTCCTGAGATGCAACACGCACAACGGATTATTTGTGCGGTGCAACTCTCACAACACGCTAGTCTTGTGTTGCAATGATGTAACACAACACTACCAATCTATAATTTATGCGTGCAACACTTACAGAACATCTTTTCTGTGTTGCAGTACTCACAAAATGGCATTTATGTGTTGTAACACTCACAACACGTTATTCCTGTGTTGCATCGCTGCATCACTCACAACATGTTATTGCTGTGTTTCAACACTCATAAGACGTTAGCAATGTGATGCAACACTCAACTCGTTTTACCATCAAGCGTTAAACGTTGTATTCTTGCACCATATAAATTGTTCATTGTTAATATGTAAATTACATATTGTATTAGATTGAAAAGTTATATAAAAGGTGATGGAAAAATTACTAAGTTATAAATTGATAAACAAAAACAGAGTTATAAATAAATATATAAATAGAAAATAGTTAAACAAATATAATGGAAAAGACTAAATATATTATATGCAAATGAATAGTTATTAGAGACGATTAAGTGTACAAATACAGGTGATTAAGTATCTAAAAAATGTGTGAATATCGCATCTCGCACCTCGCATCAGAAGAGGTTTGTGTTTGAGACACAAACCAGGGTTTTACACAACTCCTCCATGCACTCGAGCTATGTCAATATGTCTTCGCCTTTACGTCATTACACACAGAAATCACAATAGCGTGATGCATCAGATGAAACAATCCACAAGGGCTGTGACGAGGATTCGTAGCTTCGTCCGACATCATCACAGATGCTGCCTTAATCGACTGAGCTACGACATGGTCAAAAGAGTTGAAACCAGAAGTTGAACCAAACTTACTTGGATCCAGCAACCTCTCCGAGACACAAACCAGGGTTTTAAACAACTCCCATGCACTCGAGCTGTGTCTATAGGCTGCTTTAATTTGTCGACCTTACTTCATTACAAACAGAAATCACAATAGCAAGATGCATCAAATGAACAAAATCCACAAGAGCTTTGACAAGGATTCGAACCTACGCCCAAGATCATTCCAAACGCAACCTTATTCGACTGAGCAACAACATGGTCAAAAGCGTTGAAATCAGAAGTTGTACCAAACTTACTTGGATCCTGCAGCCTCTCCGAGACACAAACCAGGGTTTTACACAACTCCCCCAAGCACTCGTGCTATGTCAATAGGCCTTTCTACCTCTTCGCTCTTACTTCATTACACACAGAGGGGCCTCGTTGCCTGGTGGATAGCGCGCAGGACTCGTAATTCTGTGGCGCGTGTTTGATTCCCGGACGAGGCAGAAACAAATGGGGCAAAGTTTCTTTCACCCTGAATGGCCCTGTTACCTAGCAGTAAATAGGTACCTGGGAGTTAGTCAGCTGTCACGGGCTGCTTCCTGGGTTGTGTATGTTTGGTGTGTGGGAAAAAAAAGCAGTTAGTAAACAGTTGATTGAAAGTTGAGTGGTGGGCCGAAAGAGCAAAGCTCAACCCCCGCTAAACACAACTAAGTGAACACAAGTAGGTGAATACAGAATTCACAGTAGCATGATGCATCAAATGAAAAAATCCACAAGGGCCATGACGAGGATTCGAACCTACGTCCGAGATCATCCCAGATGCTGCCTTAATCAACTGAGATACGACATGGTCAAAAGAATTGAAACCAGACGTTGTACCAAACTTTCTTGGATCCTGCAGCCTCTCCGTGACACAAACAAGGGTTTTACACAACTCCCCAATGCACTCGAGCTGTCAATAAGCTGTTCTACTTTTTCGCCCTAACTTCATTACACACAGAAATCACAATAGTGTGCTGCATCAAATGAACAAATCCACAAAAGCCGTGACGAAGATTCGAACCTACGTCCGAGATCATCTCAGATGCTGCCTTAATCGACTGAGCTACGACATGGTGAAAAGAGTTGAAACCAGAAGTTTTACCAAACTTACTTGGATCCTGCTGCCTCTGTGAGAAACAAACCAGGGTTTTACACAACTCCCCCATGCACTCGAGTTATGTCAATAGGCTGTTCTACCTCTTCAACCTTATTTAATTACACACAGAAATCACAATAGCGTGATGCATCATATGAACAAATCCACAAGGGCCGTGACGAGGATTGGAACCTACGTCCGTGATCATCCCAGACGCTGAGTTAATCGACTAGCTACGACATGGTCAAAAGAGTTGAAATGGGAAGTTGTACCAAACTAACTTTGATCCTGCAGTCTTTCCGTAAAACAAAGCAGGGATTTTCACAACTTTCCCATGCACTCGAGCTATGTCAATAGGTCATTCTACCTCTTCACCCTTACTTCATTGCACGCAGAAGTCACAATAGTGTGCTGCATCAAATGAACAAATATACAAGGGCCGTGACACGGTTTTGAGCCTACGTCCGAGATCATCCCAGAGGCTGCCATATTCGACTGAGCAACGATATGTCAAAAGAGTTGAAACGAGTAGTTGTACCAAACTTACTTGAATTAGATAAACTTACTTGGATGTCAATAGGCCGTTCTTCCTCTTCGCCCTTACTTCATTACGCACAGAAATCAAAATAGCGTAATGCATCATATGAGCAAATCCACAAGGGCCGTGACTAGGATTCGATCCTACAATTACAATGTCACACTGTCATTGTGACACTAGTGGAAGTTTTATGCTGTCCGTTCATATAATTCTCGATTCTAAACATGTTTACTTAGTTTAGTTCATTAATTATGCACCCCATATATCATCTTGTGGGCGGTAGTGGAAAAGGTTACAGAGGCACATAAACATGTCATAGCTCTTTATACTCTTGCTTTCTGGCTTTTGTGTGTCAGTGACTGCTCTTCTGTCTTCCCTAATTTCCTAAAATATCGCGGCTTTGACAGAAGAGATTGGAATGCCCATATCCCACTCAACTTCAGGCTTATCACATTCAGTTTTAGCTGCCTTGTTTGTGTCATCATGCTGGACAACACCTATATGAGAAGGTATCCATACAAATGAGACTTTGAAACTCCTACTGTTTGCAATAATAATGTTGTTTATAATGGAAGTTACAACTACAACCTTTTGAAGATCAATGCTAATTTTATCTAGATAATGTAATAAACGAAAGTTTTCTATGTTAACAGAAAGGCAGAAATATAAGCTACACTTTAAATACTTGTCATAAATATAACTGAAGTGAAAGCGAAGATATATGCATTTGATACTGTACAGTTTCTTGATGGCTTGCTCTAAGAGTGTGAAGCCCTTCACACCAGCCTATAAATTGTGTAATTTATTTCCATATATGCTAATTAACCTTAAAATCTATATGTCAGAAGGAAGGAAGATGTAGACGTTAATGTGACAACATTTCAAGAAATATCTCTCTCTTTAAAGTTAAATAATACAATCCTATCGCCGGTGTCCGGACACATGAAAGCTACTTAGGTATCAGTGGCCAGCCAGGTGGAGATCACAGGCTGTACAATACTGATAAATTATGTAATTCACAGAGATACGTTGATAAATATTAATGTTTTATATTTTATTAAAAATACAGATATATACTTTGTTTCATACGTTAAATGTAACAATATTTCAGTATATATTATATAAGCATAGTATATATAATTCAGTATATACAATATAATAAGAGTGTCAGACCACGGAGGAAGAATTGAAACAGGAATTTCCTTTAGTACTTTCTTATATTAATACATCTTCAGAGCGAACCATTCCTTCTGAAGATGTATTAATATACGAAAGTACTTAGAGCATTCTATTGTGGTTTTAATATTGAACAATTATACATATACGAAACAGACAAATCTGGTGTCCGAAAGAGTAAAAATATTAGTGTGCGAGGTGATCAATGTAAGGGGGATATTGGGTGTGCCTCGTATCCCCTACAACAACAAGAAGTTCGAGAGCGATGAGGCCGCCACCTACTAGCTTCAGGATGTCGTCGAATCTAAATCAACAATATACTACCGCCGCTACTTTCTCGGAAACGTAAGTACCTGCCGCTTTACTTCTCTCACCCTGCCTAGCCTGGCCTGGCCTGACCTGGCCTAGCCAGACCTGACCAGACCTGACCTGGCCTAGCCTTACCTAGCCTAGTCTGACCTGGCCTAGTCTGACCTGACCTGGCCTAGCCTTACCCAACACTAATCACCACACGTGACAGCCCAAACGAATCGCAAATAAGTACACGTAACAAGTCATATGCCCGGACACTTTTCACCTTGGGGACTGAGTGGTAACTATTGTATAGAAGAGCCGGCTCCGAGAGTGGTAAGAGGGCGTGATAAGAGGCTAACGTGTGGTCTTGAAGGAAGTCGATAAAGCAGAAATTTTCAAAAGGAAGGGCAGCATAACGAGCAGACAGGAATGGACAGACAGTCGGTTATCCCATAATGTGTAATACGCCCGCACAGCATGGGTGGAGGGGGGGGGGGTTGTAGCAGGGCACAGTATGGTGATGGTGCGGGTGAAGTACACACCCACTGAATTCCTGCCATCAATAATTGTTTTCATAACCATTAGAACAATGGCATCCCTCCAGCCACCATCCTTCCACTGACCCCCTCCTCTGGTCCTCCACCTCAGACAATAACCCCCCACACCCCCTCTCCCTTCCAGACATCAGCATGTCAAAATCAGTACCATAATGTGTTTAAACTATTTAAACTAAGTCATTGTGTATCTCAAGGTATCTTAATTCATTTGAAAGTGTACATGTGCATTCGTTCATATACTCGCCTAATTGTGCTTGCTGGGGTTGAGCTCTGGCTCTTTAGTTCCACCTCTCAACCGTCAATCAACAGGTGTACAGGTTTCTGAGCCTATTGGGCTCTATCATATCTACACTTGAACCTGTGTATGGAGTCAGCCTCCACCACATCACTTACTAATGCATTCCATTAGATATAATCATATATGATTACACATAATCATAATCATTCTATACACATAATCATATATGTGTACGTCAACGTATACATACATGCGTATATATACCTCATATTAAAATACTGATAAACGAATGACCACGAACAAATTAATTTATAATTGTAGCATTATATATAATTTTAATAGACTAATTACGTGTTTATACATTTGAATGGTCCAGACAGGTGGCCAGCCTTGGACATATACACTTCTGGTAGGCACAATGACCTCATGTTAGACCCTTGATAGATTATGTGAGAGAGAGAGAGAGCTGGGGCAGGGAGGTGCGTGCCCCAGGGAGATAATCCATGCCCATGCCCCGCCTCGAGTCAGTTCTCGAGTCACACCAAGAATAACAATCGAGCAAGTTGTCCTGACCAGGATGTGGCATATTAGGGAGGGTTGAGGAATAGGAACCTGTCTGATAGGGCTCTTGGCAAGCAGCTCTCCCTCAGTCTACCTATCTATATGGAAGAAATGTATCTAGGCCCTCCTCCCCCTGCCTATTCTCTCTCCCCCACCTTTCTTCCTTCATTTCCTCCCTCCTTCCCTCCCCCTCACTGGTGAGAGAGTAGGAGTGTGAGAGTAGTTAGAGAACTCGTAGTTCTCACGCTCGTGAAATTGTCTGCGACCCTGGAGGAGTAGAGCGGAGGGGGGGGGGTGAAAGTAGGTGACGATGGAGGAGTAGAGGGGAGCATTATATGCAGTGAACGTAGGTGTCTATGGAAGAGTACATCATAGAGGAGGGTGAAAGGAAGGTGACGATGGAGGAGGAGAAGGGAGGGGGTGTGAAGGTAGGTGATGATGGAGGAGTAGAGGGGAGGAGGGGGGCAAAGGTAGGTGTCTATGGAAGAGTACATCATAGAGGGGGGTGAAGGTAGGTGGCGATGGAGTAGAGCAAAAGGGGTGGGGGTTGAAAGTAATCCTGAGTTTAATTTTTTAGTTATATATAGTGACACCTCGGCTTACGAATGAATATTTATGAACTTTTCGGGTTACGACCTAATTTCTTCGAAAAATTTGAATCGGGTTACAAACTTTGCCTCGGGAAATGAGTTTGTTGATATGCGTATGGGCTGACCTAGCGCGTGGTGGCATGGTGATCGCACCTCAGTTTACCAGTGTCTCCTGCCTAGTAACTATCGCGCCTGAATTCTTTATAAAGCATTACATTTGTTTTGGGATTTTTGGCTATTTGAACATAAAATTTGTTATTATATATCTTGCCATGAGTCCCAAGAAAGCCAGTGGTAAGGTTCAAGCCAAGAAAACACATGTGAGAATGACCATAGAGGAAAAACAAGAGAGCATTCATAAACGTCAAAACGGTGCACAGGTTGTTGAACTAGCTAGGCAGTACAACAAATCTATGTCAACAATATGCACTATACTTGCTAAGAAAAGGACATTATGAGCGTTAAAGTGGCAAAAGGCATATCAACAATCCCGAAACAAAGAACACAAACACTTGAGGATGTTGAAAAGTTTTTATTAATTTGGATACACAACAAAGAGTTAGCAGGTGATAGCATTTCAGAGGCCATCATTTGTGAGAAACCAAGGCATTTGCATGAAGACCTTTTAAAGAAAACCCCTGGAACGAGGGGGAAAAAGATGAATCAAGTTTGAAAATGTGAAAAGTTTGTGTGACAATAGAGCCTCGTGGAAAACTTTTGCTGTGGTCATTACCTGGTGGAATGCACCCAGGATGGAGTATCAGGGCTATACATCTTTTAAATCATAAAAGTAATAAACATTTCCCATCAACCTTACAAACCATATTAACCTATTTTCATGTATTTCCCCCATGTGCATTTTAACAAAGTTACTAAATTGCCTTTATCATTCTGTAAAATTTCAATTACAGTATACTGTATATAATTTTGTTAGTATAAATGGACTGAATATTCTGAAATCACTATTAATTTTACAATTTCAGATTCAAAGGTGGTCTGGACACCCAATTTGGTCAGACAGGTGAAGAGCGCATTTAGGATAGTTCGAAGAGATGAAGATGGTCACAATTGTGTTTGAAGAGGCAAACCCCCCTTTGCTCCTGACATTATGTTCAGCCTATTGACCCCTGCACACCTAACACAAGGTAGGTTGAAAACTCCTCCTTCATGTCATTGGTTCATTAGCCAGAAACTTAGGGCCCATGCAGGAATATCCCTAAAAAAAAAAAGTGGCCCCAACAATGCATCCTCCAAGTCTGGAGGATGAGCAGGAGCATTGTCGAGAAGCAGGCCCTTTAGTGTCAAACTTTTCTCTTGCAGATATTTTTTGATGGCAGGGCAAACCACTCTACATCACAGTTTTTCTGCACGTTATATATTTTTAAAACTCTTGGATTTTCGGAATGATACACGAGCAAGGGTTTAATTTTCAAATCGCCACACAGCACAAGAGTTAGCCTATCCTGACACAAGTTAGCCCAAGTTAGCTTGTGTCCGGGCAGTGACGTCTCCTCTTGGGTAATGTATGTCCTCTTCGGCAATTTTTTCCAGAATAGCCATGTCTCCTCACAATTAAACACTTGTTGTGGAATATATCCATCAATACAGTATCTACAAAATCTTTAAAATCACGAACAAATCTTTCAGCCCCTACTTTGTCTGAGCTGGCACCCTCACCATGCCTCACAACACTATGAATACCACGTCTTTTTTCAAAATTTCTCAAACCATCCCCTACTCACCTTAAACTCTTTCGTATCTGCAAAACTCGTTCTAGGGGTTTTCTTTATAAGATCTTGCATGAAGATTTCATTGTTGACCAAACCACACACTGGAAATTGAATAGACGACGACATTTCGATCCGTCCTGGACCATTATAAAGTCGATTGTGATGAGATGAGGGAAGCAAGAGCATTAAGTAGGCAAGAGAGAGAGGTGAGGAGATGGCAAGTATGTACGTATGTACATGAATAAAACATGTACATACTTATACATAACGTGTGTAAATAGTGTAATAAACACAATAACAGTATTTTGGGAGGAGGAATGTTGGCGAGTAATGTGTTGGAGGAGGGAGGGAGGACTGGCAGGGTGTGGCAGCTCACTCATGTTTTTTGGGCTCACCATACCAACATAGTGGATCGTTATGGTGAATACATACGTAGATGGGTATATACAATGTGTGTATATAGTGTAATAACAGCAAAAACACTGTTTGATTGTAGAATATGTCGCATATATGAGGCCCATAATTTTGAGCATAGCGATGTTCTATACTTTGAATTATATAAATTCCACAAATTACACACTTTTAAATAATATTACAGCAAAAAAAAAGAAGAAATGAATGAGAAACTTCAAAATAATTGCGCAACATTTTATTCGCAGCAACTGCCGTCGCACGGGGTGGCGGGGCCGACAGACCCCCATCGCTCCAACGCTCAGCGCCCATAATTTGCTCAACTTCCCAGCTCCATCGCAGCTAAAGTAAGTCACATACAATATTTTTTGTTTAGTTTCCCCGTGATCAGACTCTGCATTTTAACAATATAAGAAGAGAAAAAAATTTTTGGAAAGAATTTATTTCTTGTGCACCAGGGTGTTATTTGGAGACAGAGCAGTTCAGTGGTTAACTACTAAATTTTTTTTCTCCCACACACGCACCCCCCTAGGAAGCAGCCTGTAACAGCTAACTCCCAGATACCTATTTACTGTTAGGTAACAGGGGTCATCCCCTTTTGTACAAAGAATCTGCTAAAGCTTTTAGGGCTAATCTTTGACACTCGTTTGTCTTTGTCGCCCCATATTTTTTACGTCCGAGTTGAATGCTCTAAGGCCCTTAACTAACTTTAGGTCATGTCCCATACTTCTTGGGGAGCTAATCGACACTGCTCCTCTCTTTACATTCCTCTCTCGTTCTGTCTAAACTCGATTATGGCCCTGTTTACTCGTCTGCTTCTCCTTCTACCCTTCACCATCTGGACACACTGCATCATACTGGGTTACGGCTCAGCTCTGGTACCTTTCCTTCGACACCTACCCTAAGCCTGTATGTTGAAACTGGCGTCCTGTTTCTACAGGATCGCCATGATCGCTACTGTCTTCTCCACCTTGCACGGTCCTTACAGCACCCTCACTCTTGCTTATGTCATGCCTTGACCTTTACCCATCCTGTGGTTCCTGTTCCCCTTCACCACCTATCTCTTTCTGTACGGTTGTCTCTCTTACAAAATGCTCTTTCAGTTTGTGTTACCAATATTTCCCCTCGTGTCATTCCGTCTTTGCCCCTATGGAGGGGTCCCCGTTCCTAAATTCTGTAAGCCTTGACCCACATGACTAAAACTTTTACCCCTCCTACAGTTCTAAATCACCTTTTCCTTGAACACTTTTCTTCACACTTCCACTCTATTTCCGTCTTCACCAATGGGTCTTAAGTCTGCAGACGGTGTAGGCTACTCTGTTGTTTTTCCTGACTGCACCTTTGTGTCTCCTGCCTCCGGAGACTAGCATCTTCATGGCAGAACTTTATGCTATTCTCTATGCTCTTCATCAACTCTTTTCTCGCTGTCAATCCTCCTCTGTGTTTGTAGTTGACACTTGCAGTGCCCTCATGGCTCTAGAATCCTTTAATCCAGTCCATCCTTTGGTAGTTGAAATTCAACATTGGCTGTTTCTTATCTCCAGTAGATTTAAGACAGTGGAATTTCGCTGGATTCCCACCCATATTGGTGCGTTCTTAAATGAGCGTGCGGACACTGCCGCTAAGGAAGCTATCCGCACCTGTCCCATCTCCCGTAAAGGTATTCCTTATTATGACTTTTACCCAGTTATTCATTTCCCCATTCTTGCCGTTGTCAGGGTTGTTGGTCTTCTGTTACTGGTAACAAACTGCGTGCTCTTAAGAGTAGTGTGTTCCCGTGGCCTTCCTCCTACCACCGTAACCGGTGGTGGGAAACGGCTCTGGCGAGGTTGTATATTGGTCATACACGTTTAACTCACGGGCACTTAATGGAGCGCTGCCCTGCTTCTTATTGTCCAAACCGTTGTCTCTACATGTCCTGACTTCCAGGACTTACGTGTCTTGCTTCCCGACCATCCCTCACTGTCAATTGTCCCTCGATAAAATTCTTGGTAAATTCAATACCTTTGATATTGTTCGCCGTATGCGTTTTTGTTCTTGTATTGGCGACGTTAGTGATATTTAGCGCACTATGATTATCCCACACATTTGATGGTTTGATAATTACTGTACTGTACAGTACTTTGGTTTGGAATGTATCAAATAAAGTTGTTTCATGTATTCAAATGTGTGAGAAAATCCACTGGGGCTGTGAGATGAAGCGAACCTGTAACAAAGGCATTGCCAGTTGCATACTCTACCACCACTGATGGTAAAAGTCTTACAACTGGATATCTTGTGTGACGGGTTATGGTATCACAGCTATACTGAACCAAGATGGTATGGCTCTCCCTCACATAAATGAAAGAAATGCTGCTATTGGCCTTGCAGTGTGTAAGTTGCAGGTGGAAACAAATGAAAATTATCAAATAAATAATTAAACAATTTACTGAAATAGTAATGAACAAAAATAACACATGACAATACTTGACTATCATGTAATGCAAAGGTGAACAAGTTAGTATGACCTTAAATGCAAAAAATAAACTATAAGCAATGAATAAAAGTATGAAGATATACTGGTGTTCTGAAGACAGCTACCATACCACCATGGCATCAGTCACATGATGTTGGCTGGAAGTGGACGACGGGTTAGAGACACCAAGGTGATCCTAGAGCACTAAGGGAGAGATTGCCTCTCCAGGGAGGCAGCGCTCTTTATATAGTCCGGCGGTGATGACTCATCCAGTGTCAACACGAGGTGGACATCTGGTCAACTAGCAAACTGCTCGTTGTGGCTGGCGGTGCCTTTGTGTTGAGCTGTACCACTGTCAGTTGAAGGCGGCTAACTGCTTGTTTGTGGGGACAAACTGCCAGTTAGCAGTGGCGCCCGGCTTGCCTCTGAGTCGTACCAGGCCGTGCCAGGCCCTGGGGGTATGGAGAGGTGGCAGGACTGATGACTCTTCTGGGCTGGTGTAGATGTATACTTCCAGTGCAGAGGCATTGAAGGTGAAGGGAAAAGGCAGTTCCACTGCTATGCAGGGATTCACGTGACACTTGTGAAGCCACAGAAAGTCTGGAGGCCCTACTGAAGCCAGTCCAAGTATTAAATAAAACCCCTGAAGTACGCCGGTGAAGGGTAAAGTGAAGGGTGAAGCAAGACCGTATGCCCCAACTTCAGGCACACACAGAAAATCACGTTTTGGTCCCGCCTCTCAACTGTGTATTTGAAGTTGGGGCGTATGGTGTTGAACTGCTTCAGCCTTCACCTGAGTGCTTGTAGGTCTTACGTAAGACGTTGACTCAAGGAGGGGCCTCAAAACTTGCTGTGATTTATGGGAAATCCGGTTGTAAGACTTTTACAAAGTCAGTAATATACTGTGGTAGAGTATGCAGCTGCCAGTGCCTTGGGCAAGGGTTTACGTCGCCTCACAGCTCCAGTGGATTTTCTGCTTGGTGTATATCAGGTTGTGATTTTGTGTGTGTACCGTATTGTTATGATCGCCGTCTGATAAGTCCTTTCTGGCCTCAAGAGTCATTTTTACCCACCTAGAAAGATTGCAGATGGCCAAAGCAGTTATTTAAGTTAAGAAGGGACAAGTCTTAAACAGAATTTTGCATAATATTTGACTGTAAAGGGGTAAATTGAGGTAGATTGAAAAACAAAATGGTGAACCGGGCAGGCGGTACTCACAATTAGGCGAGTACACTGGGAACTTTTAAAGTGCAACCAAACATGCTTTAGGCTCTCACAACAAGAGGTGAGTGGTGGTGGCTCAGGTGCTCAGCCAATCAGAGCACCTAAGGAGGGAGGGCAGGAGTGAGAGGGGGGTGGTATGTGGAAGTTTGGTGACAGTTGTGTGTAGTTTGTTCATCTTCATTGTAAGTTTCATGGCTTGGTGTGCATTTCCCTAGTAAATTTAATTAGGGAAAAATTCAGGTGTTTGATTTTTTAAATCAACTTTTTAAATGTTGAGTTGTTAAAGCCTCAAAGTGCATGGAGTTGGTTTGGGAGTATGGCATCCTCATGCTGTTGCGTGCTCGCGTGAGGTAGCAAAGGTGATGTAAAGTTGTGGGGTGTACATGCTTGGGACGTCCTCTCTCGGGATGGCTGGTGTTAGACCTGTGTGTTTGTCGGTTGTTGAAAAGCCGTCATCCTTTGCTGTTGTGGTATTGATTTTACATTGTTCATCTTGTAATTAATACTGTAGTGCGATATCTAGGGCTACCATTTGTAGGTTTAAAATGTCTAATACAAACAGTTGTCCAATGAGTTTTAATAGGAAATATCATCCACCAAGCACCATTGTACAATTATATTAATTGATAGTATATGGATTGTGCAGAACTGCTTAGAATGATCTTTAACACTTGGCTATATTGGTCATGTCAAATACCTGCACGGTGAATGCTCAAAGACCCTTTCTTTATTCAGTGTTGTCACATACCTCATGGGGGTATGGATAGGCAAACACTCATTCGGTTAAACTTGCCTTGTAGTACTTTCAGAGCTCAGTAATTTGGAATCTGGTTAGCACTTTCCAAATAAATTGACCTTTAAAGTGAATTCCTATTTAGGTTTAAAACATTATACCGAATGAGAAACTCGGATTATATAGCCGAACACCAGAAATGTTGTTATTCAATTTGGTTGCCTAAAGCACATTCAAGGACTACACATTACATGGCATTCCAGGATTCCTCTATACCTTGCCTTATGCTGTAAACATTGCCACAACCCTGTGTTTTATTGATTTAAATGGCCACAGGGAGGCATACAACACTGCAGATTATGATGTCATTAGTTATCCACTGTGCTGACAAGTGGGCTGACTGATGTTCGTTGACACCTGTATCGTGCTTCAATTTAATCGCCAGGAGATCACCCTCTCACTAGACTCGTCTGTAGGAAGTACAGTATAGTATCTCAAATTACCTTGGATCATAAATAGCATAAGACTTGGGGGTAGGAGAGGGTTGCAGTGTTTGTCATGGCTCTCAGTTGTTCCTGGTATTAGGCAATTTAGTTCTGGAATCATTTTTGTTGGCCAATGTTAAACTTTTTCGAAAGTAGATGTTTTTCTGAAAGGGAAGGGGGGGGGGAACCTCTATGCTTGGATACAGTTATCTAAGTGAATACTTAGATTTATACAGTAGAATAACTACCTTCTTTTCCTTAGTCAAAAAGGTTGCTTGTTTATTTCTAGGGACTTGTATTTTCTTTTATTTTTAACTGCAGCAACTTTCAGTGAATGATAGATTCTTACTGAAAGGACCTTTACTTCATTGTTGTTGCTTTATGGTCATCTCATTGTGTACAGGGATTCCGCGAAGCTTTTGGGGTTAGTCTTTGACACTCGTTTGTCTTGGTCAGCCCATATCTCTTGCCTCCGAGTTGAATGCTCTAAGGCCCTTAACCTCCTTAAGGTTTTGTCCCATACTTCTTGGGGAGCGGATAGGCGCACGCTCCTCTATTTGCACTCCTCTCTCGTCCTGTCTAAACTCAATTATGGTTGCCCTGCATACTCTTCTGCTTCTCCTTCTACTCTTCGCCATCTTGATGCTTTGCACCATACTGGGTTGCGTCTCGGCTCTGGTGGCTTTCGTTCGACTCCCGCCCTTAGTTTGTATGTTGACACTGGCTTTCTCTCTCTTCAGGACTGCCGTGATCGCTACTGTCTTCGCTATCTTGCGCGGTCCTTCCAACATCCTTCCTCTCGCCTCTGTCGTGCATTGACTTTTCCTCTCCTGTGGTTCCTGTTCCTCTTCATTGTCTCCCACTTTCTGTCCAGTTATCTCGCTTACAGGATTCTCTTTCTGTTCATATTTCTAATGTTTCTCCTCGTATTGTTCCTTCATTACCTCCGTGGAGAGTCCCCCTTCCCAAGTTTTGTACGTCCTTGACTTGTATTACTAAAGCCTTTACCCCTCCTACAATTCTGAAAAGCCTCTTCCTTGAGCACTTTTCTTCGCACTCCCACTCTATTTCCATCTTCCCTGATGGGTCTAAGTCTGCGGATGGTGTGGGCTACTCTGTTGTTTTTCCTGACCGTACTTACATGTGTCGCCTCCCTTCGGAGGCTAGCGTCTTTACGGCAGAACTTTATGCTATTCTCTATGCTCTTTGTCTCTTGCTTTCTCATTCTCATTCCTCCTTTGTGGTTGTAGTTGATTCTCGTAGTGCCCTCATGGCTCTAGGGTCCTTTAATCCTGTCCATCCGGTGGTCATTGAGATTCAACATTGGCTGTTTCTTATTTCTAGTAAATTTAAATCAGTAGAGTTTTGCTGGGTTCCCAGCCATATTGGTGTTTCAATGAGCGTGCGGATGCTGCCGCTAAGGAAGCTATCCGTTCTTGTCCCATCTCCCGTAAAGGTATTCCTTATTCCGACTTTTATCCTGTTATTCATTCTTCCCCGTTGGCAGGGTTGTTGGTCCTCTGTGGTTGGTAACAAGCTGCGTACTCTCAAACTTAGTGTGTCCCGTGGCCTTCCTCCTACCACCGTAACCGGCGGTGGGACACTGCTTTGGGTTGGTCATACCCGCTTAACCCACGGTCACTTAATGGAGCGCCGCCCTGCTCCTTATTGTCCGAATTGCGTTGTCCCTCTTACAGTTGTGCATATCCTTGTTGAATGTCCTGACTTCCAGGACGAGCGTGTGTCTTGCTTTCCGACCGTCCCTCGCAGTCACTTGTCCCTCGATAGAATTCTAGGTGAATCGGATACTTTGATATCGTTCGCCTTATGCGTTTTTGTTCTCGTATTGGCATTCTTGGTGATATTTAGCGCCCTCTGATTATTTTGCACTTTGGTGCCTTCTTTTGGTAATTACCTTACCTTCATTGTTGTTTCATTTTAATGTGGTAGTTGTGATATGGATTGTTCTGGCTCACGTGCAAGGTCTTGGATTTTTTTCTGTTTTATATTAAGAAATTGCCAGTCTTGTTACTATTTGTAGAGTTAGAGATCTGCATTAAGGCCTCAATATTATATTTTTTTTTTTATAACATGTTATCAGCAATTTTTGTGGTTGGTAATATTTAGATTAATGTCAGTGATGTATATGACAAGGGTTAAGACCCCTTGTGGTATGACAGCATTTTTCCCAGTCATTTCTTTAACAAATGAAAGGGTCCTCGTAACCATTCTTTTGTCCTTTCTACCATGTACCTGTTTGTTGCTTCTTGGTCTTTCATTTGGTACTTTGGCTATTAAAACAATGGCCTTTGGTAATGTTGCAATTACCATTTCTAAAAAAAATGAGCAGGTTCATTAGGCAGGGTTTTTTTTAGCAAACAAAGTTTTACAAAAAAAATTCCATTCCTTCAGGACCTTGCAGATGTTAGGTCAAACTAATTGACAGTAATCTGTTTTGCCCTTTCAAACAATGATGGTTTTAATCTAGGTAAAATATTTCAGAATATCTGAAGAGTTTGGCAGACAAATCATTTAAGAGCTTTGATTAAATTTAAGTTACCAAAGACTTGTGAAAACCATGTTGTATAGATGCTTCAGTGTCACTTTTCTAATGTTTTGTAAATTTAACAATGATCTTTAGTTAATTAATTTAATATAATTTGTACAAAGCTTAGGTGTTGCATAGCTTTAAATTTACTTTCAAATATGAAAACTAAAATATTGACTAAAGTTTCTTCCACTTTAATATTTCAGACTAATTTGCAATATTTGTTAGTTTATGTAAATTGAATAGGTAGTCCACTTTTACATCTTTTCAATGCATTTTGCATGCACCTATGTAACAAGTTACAAATAGGTGTAAATTTTACCAAGTATTTATTTTCAAAGTAAAAAAATTTCAGATGTTTAAACATTGCATCAATAGTAGTAAACAATTTCCAGCATAATTTCAGGATAAGGTATATAAAGTAGTTTCATTTAAAATTGTTTTATTTAATAAGTTTTACATATAGTATTTATAATACATCTAATATTTATTACGTTTCAGGTTGTGGGACAGATGCTCCTAGATGAACAGAAGATCCAAAAGGCCAAGACAACTCCAGAGACAATCACCTGTAAAAGAAAAATAAACATTAAACAGGGACACTACTTTTATTATCACCAATGCCTAATAACAAGCCCAAAAAATCCTAACAGCCTATCTTTTAGATAGGCTCAGCAAGGCCTATCCCTTCCTCGATTTTAGTGCAGAGCTTGTTCCCTGAATGGGTGCATTACATCCACCACTTTAGTGCCATCAACACATTGTACATATGCTTTACTGAAAGCACTGTACAATGCATGCCAGGCACTAAAGTTTTAGATGCATCCACCCATTCAGCAAACAAGCCCTGTGAGAATTAACAATGTAACCATTGTTAAGGGTCCCTAAACCTATGCAAATCTAGTCCATCTATTAGATGGGTAGTAGAGCAAAGCTCTGAAAAAGCCAAGCCAGGGAAATCTGCAGGACTGCCTGGTCCCCTTTTATGAAATGGGGTAGGATCAGTACAAACTGCATCATCCCCTGTGGGTTGTAACAGTAGGACATGGTTACACACCTATAAATGGACTAGATAAGAGAATTAAGATTAGGTCATTGATATAGCTAAAACATCAAATTCAAACTCACCCACTTTTGTAGATTTCCTTTTGCAGAGTAAAGGAGCCTCACTCCAAGCCAGTCCATGCATCATAATCACTTTCACCTGAAAAATATTTCAACAAATTAATTTCAGATTTAAAGCCAATCTTGCTTTACTTTTCAAATTAGCATTCAGTACTTTACAAATTCAGATGGAAAAATTTCTTTAAGGAATTTACCTTTCCTACATATTCTAGTAGCAGTAGTAAAGATCTAATTTAGCAATATAAATATATGGCATCAATTTGCCAAGTTTCAGTAAATGTCATTTGAGAAACTATCCACAACTGCACTTCAATGGCAATTACATTTATCTTTAGCCAATGCTATATTGTTTATTACTATTTTTTTACTTTTATGCAAATCTATTCAGATTAACCTTTACTACAACTCGCCTGATTCTGTTTAAGCAATTAACTTCCAACTGACAGAGGGACTTCTGGACTTTCCAAACCACATTCTGGAAAACTATATAAATTTAAAACCAAGCTAAAGTAAACATTGAATATTTTTTTTACTTTCAAGGGAAAAATACCATCACTTAGAACAAAACTTTTCCTGCCATTAACTTTGACTCATGATTACCCTTAACAGTGTTATACATTTATAGATTAAAGCTTATTTAACAAACATTTAATGTTAACTAAACAAGATTTATATTTCATTAAAATTATTAATAAAACACCCTCAACTATGCTGTTTAAGATCTAATGCCCCACATTACAATTTTCACAATTTCAACATACCATTCTATTCAATACATTCCTGAAAGGACTAAACTTGCAGATATGGTACCCACTAGCCTAAGCCTAGACTTCCATACCCTAATATTTAATAGGTTTTTAGCAATTAACTTCTACCCTCTAATTCCAATGTAGCAATAGAACTATAAGCCACACTTTCTCCCCCCCCCCTTCCTCCCAACTGTTCAGTGTCAAAAGAGGGGGGGGGTGTCCATTTACTGTACCACTTACATTTTAGTGTGGGCTTCATCCACTATTCTGATGTTAGCTGGAACATTTGTGCCAGCTGCTGGTTTGAAAGAGGCATACCATGTGCCAATTCAGGAAGCTTTCCACGTTCCTCACTGCATGTCAGCTCAGGACCTCACTACCATGTTGGGAGGCAGTTAAGACTAACCAATCAACATCCCAGGCTGGAGAGCAGTGCCAGCTCGGGGAGAATTTACCACCTGCAAAAAATTTAATACTCTTAACAATCTACACTATCTCTTTACCTAGCCCCCAAACCTTACATTTGTCAGCATTAAACTGCATCTGGTAGTCTTAACCATTTCAAAACTATAGGGCATCGGTATTTTTTATTTGCCAATTCTGCAACTATTGCAGTCTAAACCATAATCTTGCGAATAACCGAGGTCCAAGGAGAGCTTTTAGGCACTACTTACAACACTTCTCCCAATTTAACCCCATTTATACTAATTTCCTTTGGTATAGCCATGACCTAATCAACTTCAGTCAGCATTCCCAATGATCCGAG
>NC_091184.1:12301811-12309311 GCF_040958095.1 Procambarus clarkii | reverse complement strand
CTACTAAGTGGCTCCCAGAACTGAAGGGCAAGAGCTACGAGGAGACGTTAGAGGCATTAAATATGCCAAAACTAAAAGACAGAAGAGGTGATATGATCACTACATACAAAATAGTAACAGGAATTGATAAAATCGACAGGGAAGATTTCCTGAGACCTGGAACTTCAAGAACAGGAGGTCATAGATTTAAACTAGCTTAACACAGATGCTAAAGAAATATAAGAAAATTCACTTTCGCAAATAGAGTGGTAGACGGTTGGAACAAGTTAGGTGAGAAGGTGGTGGAGGCCAAGACTGTCAGTAGTTTCAAAGCGTTATATGACAAAGAGTGCTGGGAAGACGGTCTCATCCTTTAACTACACTTAGGTAATTACACACACACACACACATACATATTTATATATATATATATATATATATGTCGTACCTAGTAGCCAGAACTCACTTCTCAGCCTACTATGCAAGGCCCGATTTGCCTAATAAGCCAAGTTTTCATGAATTAATTGTTTTTCGACTACCTAACCTACCTAACCTAACCTAACCTAACTTTTTCGGGTACCTAACCTATCCTAACCTGCAAAGATAGGTTAGGTTAGGTTAGGTAGGGTTGGTTAGGTTCGGTCATATATCTACTTTAATTTTATCTCCAATAAAAAACAATTGACCTCATACATAATGAAATGGGTAGCTTTATCATTTCATAAGAAAAAAATTAGAGAAAATATATTAATTCAGGAAAACTTGGCTTATTAGGCAAATCGGGCCTTGCATAGTAGGCTGAGAAGATAGTTCTGGCTACTAGGTACGACATATATATATATATATATATATATATATATATATATATATGTCGTACCTAGTAGCCAGAACGCACTTCTCAGCCTACTATGCAAGGCCCGATTTGCCTAATAAGCCAAGTTTTCATGAATTAATTGTTTTTTCGTCTACCTAACCTACCTAACCTAACCTAACCTAGCTTTTTTTGGCTACCTAACCTAACCTTACCTATAAATATAGGTTAGGTTAGGTTAGGTAGGGTTGGTTAGGTTCGGTCATATATCTACGTTAATTTTAACTTCAATAAAAAAAAATTGACCTTATACATAGAGAAAAGGGTTGCTTTATCATTTCATAAGAAAAAAATTATAGTAAATATATTAATTCAGGAAAACTTGGCTTATTAGGCAAATCGGGCCTTGAATAGTAGGCTGAGAAGTGAGTTCTGGCTACTAGGTACGACATATATATATATGTATATATATATATATGTCGTACCTAGTAGCCAGAACTCACTTCTCAGCCTACTATTCAAGGCCCGATTTGCCTAATAAGCCAAGTTTTCCTGAATTAATATATTTACTATAATTTTTTTCTTATGAAATGATAAAGCAACCCTTTTCTCTATGTATGAGGTCAATTTTTTTTTATTGGAGTTAAAATTAAGGTAGATATATGACCGAACCTAACCAACCCTACCTAACCTAACCTAACCTATATTTATAGGTAAGGTTAGGTTAGGTAGCCAAAAAAGCTAGGTTAGGTTAGGTAGACGAAAAAACATTAATTCATGAAAACTTGGCTTATTAGGCAAATCGGGCCTTGAATAGTAGGCTGGGAAGTGCGTTCTGGCTATTAGGTACGACATATATATATATATATATATATATATATATATATATATATATATATATATATATATATATATATATATATATATATATATATGTATATATATATATATTATATATATATGTCGTACCTAGTAGCCAGAACTCACTTCTAAGCCTACTATTCAAGGCCCGATTTGCCTAATAAGCCAAGTTTTCCTGAATTAATATATTTACTATAATTTTTTTCTTATGAAATGATAAAGCAACCCTTTTCTCTATGTATGATTTCAATTTTTTTTTATTGGAGTTAAAATTAACGTAAATATATGACCGAACCTAACCAACCCTACCTAACCTAACCTAACCTATCTTTATAGATTAGGCTAGGTTAGGTAGCAGAAAAAGTTAGGTTAGGTTAGGTAGGTTAGGTTGTCGAAAAACAATTAATTCATGAAAACTTGGCTTATTAGGCAAATCGGGCCTTGCATAGTAGGCTGAGAAGTGAGTTCTGGTACTAGGTAGGACGACATATATATATATATCGGACAATTAGTAAAAAAAAAAAAAAAAAAAAAAATTAAATTATTTTACCTTGTACCTAGATCCACCAGGCCTGTTTGGTGCCTGTTTCAGTACTTCAGACATCTGGAAGGTCACATCCTCCTCCTCAACTTGTGGATGTGCGTTGATAGATGATTCTGTAAAATTAAGTTATTTATATAATAATAAATTCAGTATAACAATAATATTCTGTAAAATTAAAAGTAATTTATACATCAATCAGATAAAACTCTCCAGAGATGGTGATACACAACATATAAAGGACAAGTTTCAGAACAAATATGCATTTAGGAATAAGGTTTTGTACATGTAGGTAGCACATGAGAAAATAAGTGGAAGGTGATCAAGTTTATATTAACATGTTAATGACTTTGTTAAGGCTTTGCAAGAATGAAAAAATATTAATAATATAATATCACCTACCAATTAATTGTACATCATTTATAAGTCAATTATTTGCATTATTATTATTCAATACTAATGATATAAAAATGCATTTTGTAATCTACTATTTATGCAAGTATTAAGCACAGGATCATGAAATAAACTGCACAATACTGTAATGGATAAACCAATTAAGTTTACATTTTCCTATAGCTAAGTCAGTCAGTTCTATTAGCAGCAGAGAACAATTATGCCCAACCTCTATTAAATGAAACAATCTTAAGAGCAAGTGATAGAAATATAATCATTTATGCTTGGGATTATGGCAAACCTCCAATCAGATGTAAATCAGGTCTTTCTATGGGCTACAGAAAATAACATGGTGATTAACGAACATAAGTTTCAGCTCATGCGCTACGGAAAAAATAAAAAATATAAAAACGGAAACCACTTACAAAACTCAGTCAAATCATAACATTGAACGGAAAAGCAACGTAAAGGATTTGGGTGTACTGATGTCAGAAGGCCTTACATTTAAAGAACACAATAAAGTAGCCGTCACAACTGCAAGAAAAATGACAGGATAGATAACAAGAACTTTTCACACTAGAGATGCTATACCGATGATGATAGTTTTCAAGACGCTAGTGCTCTCTAGAGTGGAATACTGCTGCATAATGAAAGCCCCTTTCAAAGCTGGAGAAATTACTGACCTATACTTATGCATTTATCTTCGGTTTAACACAACAGGCACCAGACACACGCTAGGCATCATACACACTAGGATAAAACAAACATTAGGCCAGAAGTCAGAAAAGAATTCAAAGAATTTTACTGGAAAGGCTTGCTGTTAGGAAAGGAAGTAATTGAGATGAATTAATGCACAGTATGTCAATTTTGTGAAATATATGATAAAGGAACAAAAACATTTATACCAAAACAAAGATGCAGAACTAGGAAACGGGATTTGTTCAACTGAAATTTCAAGACGGACAGAGACCAAAAGACACAAAAATGGAATCAATATACGAAGAGGCCAAACCCCCAAACATACCAGTAATACAAAGAGAAACAACTACACGGCAGTGAGGAGAGAGGCAGAAAGAAATTTTGAAAAAAAGGAACAAACAAATGTAAAGTAGAACAAATCATATTCTATAAATACAGCAACAACCAATTGCAGGTAAAGGATAATATTCAGAGCTTTTAAATGCATGGATGGCGAAATACTCAAGAAATTGTTCACGACTTTTGTTAGACCAAAGTTGGAATATGCAGCGGTTGTATGGTGCCCATATCTTAAGAAGCACATAAAAACTGGAAAAGGTGCAAAGACATGCTACTAAGTGGCTCCCAGAACTGAAGGACAAGAACTATGAGGAGAGGTTAGAGGCATTAAATATACCAAATATACTACACAAATATATATACTACACATGCACAATAAACCCCTACACAGGCTGAGTATGGTGTGTACAATAAATTATTAGCTAAAAGATAAGACTGAGTTTGTATAAATGGGGGTTAAGTCAGAGTGGGAAAATGTAAGTGGAGTGCCTAAAAACCCTGTCCTGGGACCTCTGTAATTCATAATATATACAAATAATTTAGACTCAGGTTTGATCAGCAATATTTGAAAATTTCCAGACGATACAAAAGGGATTTTTTTCTGGATTCAGGATTATTTTTTTATGGCTGAAAACAGGTTTTCAGCAATAAAAGAAATACAGTATTGCTGGAACAACCGTCGACATCTTCAAGAGAAAACCTGAACATCTTCAAGAAGTGAAGATGACCTTGAGAAGAAGTATAGGTTGGGAGAAGTATAGGTTAGGAATTGTCTCCAAAGAATTCTCAAAGAATTACTCGTTATTGCTATCCAAGATAATTAGACGAGCCAAAGCTAAATACTACGAAGATAAATTTACCCAAATAAAGAGTACCTTACCTAAAAATATGTATGTACCTTACGTAAATAAACATTTGATTTTGAAGTGCCGGACAAACAAGGCTGTGGTGGATATGTGGGCCTGAGGGGCCTGTCCAAGCAACAGCCTGTTGGACCAAGCTCTCACATGTCAAGCCTGGCCTTGGAAGGGCTTGGTGAGTAGAACAACTACCAGAACCCTATAATGCATGTATCAAGGTGTCCAGGCAGTGAGCACCACATAATGCAGTGCAGTCCTGTAAGAATAAGCACAGTAAGTATGGGCATGGAGGGGGTGCAGCAGTGGCTTGTGAAGGGCTGGAGAGTAAATGGACATGCCCAGGGGTAAAAAGCATTAGGGTAACAGAACATAGCCCATAAAAATAGTAATGACTGTGAATGAATAATTATATGAATGCAATAATATTTCATATCTCAATAGGAATACTAAGCAGGGTGCAAGACAAGATACTGGTGGTGATAGTGGTTGGTACAAGTCCTCACATCCCCACAGACACCAGTAACAGCCCTCACCTCCCAACACAGTACCTTGTAGCGAGTTAATCTTATACTCGCTTCATTATCTTATAGCATAACTAATTAACACTAATTACAGAAGCTACACAGGTGATACTTTGGTGTGAGTTGAGCGCACTGAGCGTCGGTATCGCTACACCCTTGTTCCTTAACAACCCTTTGGACCTTTATTACAGAAAAATAGAATCAATTAATTTAATAAAATATAAAATATAAGTGCTTACTTACGATAATACTATCGGTGGAACACAAAATCTTCTTCTTCTTGATAGTAGGTGCAGTTTGCATGAAGGGTTAGTCCTCGCCATGACTGAACTGACGACAAAATGGCCGATGTGTTGATATGGCGTCAGGTGACGCTGTGACGTCACAGGTGAGGGACGCTTTGCGCATTACTCCCTCGTACTTAAAAAGTACTACAGGTACTTTTTGGTTTTATTTTTGAATATGGCAGAAGTTGGACAGCTTTTCAAATCATTATAAGGGAGTGAGTTCCATAGACTAGGTCCCTTATTTACATAGAGTGTTTACATAGATTAAGTTTGACTCTGGGGATATCAAAGAGATATTTATGTCTGGTGGGGGACGTGGCCATGTGTTCTATTACATCTGTCCAGGAAGAGTTTCAGAACAGGGTTTGCAGTTAGAAAAAGGGCTTTATAAACGTAATTTACACAGGAGAATGTATGGAGTGAATTTGTTTAGCATGTTTAAGGATTTGAACAAGGGAGCTGTGTGTTGTCTGAAGGTAGAGTTATTTATTGTCCTGATAGCAGATTTTTACTGGATGATGATGGGCTTGAGGTAGTTTGCAGAGGTTGAACCCCAAGCACAAACGCCATAAGAATGATAGGGATAGATAAGTGCATAATAGAGTGAGAGGAGAGCAGAGTAGGGTACATAATATCTGATCTTAAACAGTATACCAACTGTTTTAGAAACCTTTTTAGTTATGTGTTGTATATGGGTGCGGAAGTTGAGTCTCTTGTCTAAGTATAGGCTAGAAACTTTCCATCATTTTTATTGCTAATGTTTACATTATCTATCTGAAGCTGAATTGCATTTGTTGATTTGTTTCCAAATAAGATATAGTAGGTTTTTCTATGTTTTGTGTGAGGTTTGTTGGTTGACATCCACAAGTAGACTTTTTTTAATTAATTGTTTACAACATTATTTAACAGGAGTGGGTTGGGGTCAGAGTAGATGAGTAGTATCATCAGCCAACAATATAGGTTTAAGTATGTTAGAGACATTAGGGAGATCATTGATGTATATAAGAAACAGGAGGGTCCTAGGATGCTGCTCTGTGGCACCTTTACGGTAAGTGGTAGAGTGGGAGAGGTTATATCATTGATGGCTTCATATTGGTGTCTGTTACTAAGATAGGATCGGATATAGTTTAGGGCAAGGCCACGGATTCCATAATGGTGGAATTTAAGTAAGAGGTAGTTATGGTTAACAGTATCAAAGGCCTTTCTCAGGCCGATGAAGAGTTCAATTGGAAACTCACTTTTGTCAAGGGCTGAGAAGATTAAGTCAAGCAGACTAACAATAGCATCATTGGTACTCTTTTGGGAGCGGAAGCCAAACTGACAGGGACTTAGTATATTGAATTTTACAAGATTGGAGTAGAGCTGTTTGTAAAAAAAAAAAAAAAAAATTTTGATAATATAGGTAGATTCGATATGGGTCTGTAATTATTTATGTCTGCCGTGTTACCTCCTTTATGAACTGGCGTTACTCTTGCTTTTTTAAGGATATCAGGAAGGTATGACACTCTAGGGATTTGTTGAACAGCAGTGCTATGGATGGTGCAAGGGCATGGGAGGCACGCCTGTGTACCATCGATGGTATTTCACTAATGTTCCCAGCTTTGGTTTTTAGCGAGTGAATGATGGACACAACATCTGTAGGGCTGACCGGAGAGAGGAGAAGAGAGTTTGGATAGCTGCGTGAAAGATATGTGGTAACATATGTCTGAGTCTGGGATTTTTCGGGCAAGGTGAGCACCAAACGATGAAAAGAAGCTATTAAATTCAGTTGCTGTTTCAAGATCTGTTGCAGGTGTATAACCATCCTTGGAGATTTTTATCTTATTATGTGAATGTTGTTTAGCTCCTAGGATGGTAGAGATGGCTCTCCATGTGCTTTTTATGTTGCCTTTTGCTTCTTTGAATCTATTCTCGTAATAGGAACGCTTTGCTCTTATTATACTGGTAAGCACTGATGAATACCTCTTAACTACTTCTTTTCCAACTAGGCCAATCCTAAGTTTTTTTTTCATATTCATGTTTCTTGTCGATTGCTTTAAGTATGCCATTAGTGAGCCAGGGATTATTTAACCTTTTTGCCAGTTACTTGCTTGGTGAGGAGAGGACAATAAGTATTGTAAAGGCTTTAAATTTTGGAAAGAGGCTAGTTAACGAATTATTATCCTGTGTATTGATAAATTTAGATTCCCAGTTTACATTGTGGAGGGCA
>NC_091184.1:12259941-12301311 GCF_040958095.1 Procambarus clarkii | reverse complement strand
TTTTCAATATCTTACTCAGTATTTTAAAGAGAAACAAATAGATGATTGTAAATGAAGTATTTAACACTTTCGCGCTCTCGGCGCTCAAAAAAAAAAATACCCCAGATGCTTTCGGCACTTCGCGCGCCTACGCGGTAAGACCGAAAAAGTGTACACTCTTTTGACTGTCCTGACAATAATTGAAGGCGCACGTATTTAAATTTGGTATCACTGTGTTTGCAATGAAATTGTCTATAAGAGCATACCTATAAAATACCGCCCAAGCATAAGGAGTATCAACACCAAATAAAAAAACTATGCAGATCACTCGCCGAGAGCGCCAAACAGCAACAAATGTTTCCACTCTCTTAATGGTTGCGAAGCCTACAGTTGTCCTACATCGCTAATTTTGGTATCATTGGAATCGCAATAAAATTCTCTACACGGACATATGCATATGAATGTTTAATATAGGTAATTGCCCACCCGCAAGAGTGTCTGAAGTGGAGAGTAGTTAGCCGCGGAGCGCACTGGCAAAAACACAATCATGCTTGGAAAGTTTATACATTTATACGTTTCCTGACCCTACTTTTCTATGTACGTATTTCTTTTTTATACCAATGTGTTCGCAATAAAATTTCCTATCAGATGAACTGTATAACATTTGTACAAAGCATGTGTAAGAGAAGCGCCAAATATAGAACCACGTCGCTCAGTATGCGTTCGCGGCAGAAACGAACGCATTGTTTTCGTTCGTTTGATGTTTGTCAGTTTATACTTGTTGAAACATTTTATAATTTGTATGACAGTGATCGCAGTAAAATTCCCTACACAGACATATACATAAAAACATACAAATATTTCCCACGTGTTGGATATATCAACGGCTAAAGGGAACCCACTGCACACGCTCGCCACACCCCCACACATACTTTGTGTATTTTTTTTTTTACTCATAGAAGTTTATGTGATATAATATTCATTCTGGTACCAAAAAAATTCGCAAATAAATTCTCTAAAAACAAAAGTATCCCCATCCATTTCGGTTTAAAAATGGAATTTATAGAAATATTTTTTCGATTGACGAGAAAAGTAGGCAGTTATGCGGAATCGTAAGAAAAACCAGTGACGAGTTATCTCTAATCGAAAGCGCGAAAGTGTTAAGGTCATAATCTAATCAATTATGTGTTTGCATCATTTTTATGTATATTTATTGAGTTAATACTAATAAACTGAAAATTCACAAAAACGTGGGAAAACGGTAAAATATTGCCTAATTCGATGATATTTTGATTAAATCACATAAAGGAAAAGGGAATGATAAACGTCAAAATATTGCTAAATTCGATGATTTCTCGTACGAAACAAAATGCAAGAAAACTTGCTTAAAATGCAATATTATGCGAAATTCTGAGATTTGAAGGCCAAATCACATATCGTGATACAACATGAAATAGTATCGAAATATTGGTAAAAATGAATATATTTACGTAATATCAAACTACATGAAAAACGTGAAAAAAGTCACGATTATACCAAATTTGAGGATTTTAATTCGAATCATAAAGAGAGGTTTCGTACTATTTAGATCCTTGAAAAGACATATGACAATGTTGTTTCCAATACAAATTATAAAAATCAATGTTTTCATTAGAATTAACTAAAATGTTCCTGATTTTCCGTTTATATTACCGATGGAAGATGTCCACGTAAAACCGCTCTAATCCGGCTGAAACGTCGATATATGCAATAAAAACAGAACTTCTCCCCTTTTCAATATCTTAATCAGTATTTTAAAGAGAAACAAATAGATGATTGAAAATTAAGTATTTAAGGTTATAATCTAATCAATTATGTGTTTGCATAATTTTTATTGTATATTTATTGAGTTAATACTAATAAACTGAAAATTCACAAAAACGTGGAAAAACGGCAAAATATTGCCTAATTCGATGATATTTGATTAAATCAATAAAGGAAAAGGGAATGATAAACGTCAAAATATTGCTAAATTCGATGATTTCTCGTACGAAACAAAATGCAAGAAAACTTGCTTAAAATGCAAAATTATGCGAAAATCTGAGATTTGAAGGCCAAATCACATATCGTGATACTACATGAAATAGTATCGAAATATTGGTAAAATGAATATATTTACGTAATATCAAACTACATGAAAAACGTGAAAAAAGTCACGATTATACCAAATTTGAGGATTTTAACTTCGAATCATAGTGCAAGGTTTCGTATTATTTAGATCCAAGAAAAGACATATGACAATGTTGTTTCCAATACAAATGATAAAATCAATGTGTTTTCATTAGAATTAACTGAAATGTTCCTGATTTTCCGTTCATATTACCGATGGAAGATGTACACGTAAAACCGCTCTAATCCGGCTGAAAACGTCGATATATGCAATAAAAACAGAACTTCTCCCTTTTCAATATCTTACTCAGTATTTTAAAGAGAAACAAATAGATGATTGTAAATGAAGTATTTAACACTTTCGCGCTCTCGGCGCTCAAAAAAAAAAAATACCCCAGATGCTTTCGGCACTTCGCGCGCCTACGCGGTAAGACCGAAAAAGTGTACACTCTTTTGACTGTCCTGACAATAATTGAAGGCGCACGTATTTAAATTTGGTATCACTGTGTTTGCAATGAAATTGTCTATAAGAGCATACCTATAAAATACCGCCCAAGCATAAGGAGTATCAACACCAAATAAAAAACTATGCAGATCACTCGCCGAGAGCGCCAAACAGCAACAAAATGTTTCCACTCTCTTAATGGTTGCGAAGCTACAGTTGTCCTACATCGCTAATTTTGGTATCATTGGAATCGCAATAAATTCTCTACACGGACATATGCATATGAATGTTTAATATAGGTAATTGCCCACCGCAAGAGTGTCTGAAGTGGAGAGTAGTTAGCCGCGAGCGCACTGGCAAAAACACAATCATGCTTGGAAAGTTTATACATTTATACGTTTCCTGACCCTACTTTTCTATGTACGTATTTCTTTTTTATACCAATGTGTTCGCAATAAAATTTCCTATCAGATGAACTGTATAACATTTGTACAAAGCATGTGTAAGAGAAGCGCCAAATATAGAACCACGTCGCTCAGTATGCGTTCGCGGCAGAAACGAACGCATTGTTTTCGTTCGTTTGATGTTTGTCATGTTTATACTTGTTGAAACATTTTATAATTTGTATGACAGTGATCGCAGTAAAATTCCCTACACAGACATATACATAAAACATACAAATATTTCCCACGTGTTGGATATATCAACGGCTAAAGGGAACCCACTGCCACACGCTCGCCACACCCCCACACATACTTTGTGTTTTTTTTTTTACTCATAGAAGTTTATGTGATATAATATTCATTCTGGTACCAAAAAAAATTCGCAAATAAATTCTCTACAAAACAAAAGTATCCCCATCCATTTCGGTTAAAAAATGGAATTTATAGAAATATTTTTTCGATTGACGAGAAAAGTAGGCAGTTATGCGGAATCGTAAGAAAAACCAGTGACGAGTTATCTCTAATCGAAAGCGCGAAAGTGTTAAGGTCATAATCTAATCAATTATGTGTTGCATCATTTTTATTGTATATTTATTGAGTTAATACTAATAAACTGAAAATTCACAAAAAACGTGGGAAAACGGTAAAATATTGCCTAATTCGATGATATTTTGATTAAATCACATAAAGGAAAAGGGAATGATAAACGTCAAAATATTGCTAAATTCGATGATTTCTCGTACGAAACAAAATGCAAGAAAACTTGCTTAAAATGCAATATTATGCGAAATTCTGAGATTTGAAGGCCAAATCACATATCGTGATACTACATGAAATAGTATCGAAATATTGGTAAAAATGAATATATTTACGTAATATCAAACTACATGAAAAACGTGAAAAAAGTCACGATTATACCAAATTTGAGGATTTTAACTTCGAATCATAAAGAGAGGTTTCGTACTATTTAGATCCAGAAAAGACATATGACAATGTTGTTTCCAATACAAATTATAAAAATCAATGTGTTTTCATTAGAATTAACTAAAATGTTCCTGATTTTCCGTTTATATTACCGATGGAAGATGTCCACGTAAAAACCGCTCTAATCCGGCTGAAACGTCGATATATGCAATAAAAACCGAACTTCTCCCCTTTTCAATATCTTAATCAGTATTTTAAAGAGAAACAAATAGATGATTGAAAATAAAGTATTTAAGGTTATAATCTAATCAATTATGTGTTTGCATAATTTTTATTGTATATTTATTGAGTTAATACTAATAAACTGAAAATTCACAAAAAACGTGGAAAAACGGCAAAATATTGCCTAATTCGATGATATTTTGATTAAATCACATAAAGGAAAAGGAATGATAAACGTCAAAATATTGCTAAATTCGATGATTTCTCGTACGAAACAAAATGCAAGAAAACTTGCTTAAAATGCAAATTATGCGAAAATTCTGAGATTTGAAGGCCAAATCACATATCGTGATACTACATGAAATAGTATCGAAATATTGGTAAAATGAAATATTTACGTAATATCAAACTACATGAAAAACGTGAAAAAAGTCACGATTATACCAAATTTGAGGATTTTAACTTCGAATCATAGTGCAAGGTTTCGTATTATTTAGATCCAAGAAAAGACATATGACAATGTTGTTTCCAATACAAATGATAAAAATCAATGTGTTTTCATTAGAATTAACTGAAATGTTCCTGATTTTCCGTTCATATTACCGATGGAAGATGTACACGTAAAACCGCTCTAATCCGGCTGAAACGTCGATATATGCAATAAAAACAGAACTTCTCCCCTTTTCAATATCTTACTCAGTATTTTAAAGAGAAACAAATAGATGATTGTAAATGAAGTATTTAACACTTTCGCGCTCTCGGCGCTCAAAAAAAAAAATACCCCAGATGCTTTCGGCCTTCGCGCGCCTACGCGGTAAGACCGAAAAAGTGTACACTCTTTTGACTGTCCTGACAATAATTGAAAGGCGCAACGTATTTAAATTGGTATCACTGTGTTTGCAATGAAATTGTCTATAAGAGCATACCTATAAAAATACGCCCAAGCATAAGGAGTATCAACACCAAATAAAAAACTATGCAGATCACTCGCCGAGAGCGCCAAACAGCAACAAAATGTTTCCACTCTCTTAATGGTTGCGAAGCTACAGTTGTCCTACATCGCTAATTTTGGTATCATTGGAATCGCAATAAAATTCTCTACACGGACATATGCATATGAATGTTTAATATAGGTAATTGCCCACCCGCAAGAGTGTCTGAAGTGGAGAGTAGTTAGCCGCGAGCGCACTGGCAAAAACACAATCATGCTTGGAAAGTTTATACATTTATACGTTTCCTGACCCTACTTTTCTATGTACGTATTTCTTTTTTATACCAATGTGTTCGCAATAAAATTTCCTATCAGATGAACTGTATAACATTTGTACAAAGCATGTGTAAGAGAAGCGCCAAATATAGAACCACGTCGCTCAGTATGCGTTCGCGGCAGAAACGAACGCATTGTTTTCGTTCGTTTGATGTTTGTCATGTTTATACTTGTTGAAACATTTTATAATTTGTATGACAGTGATCGCAGTAAAATTCCCTACACAGACATATACATAAACATACAAATATTTCCCACGTGTTGGATATATCAACGGCTAAAGGGAACCCACTGCCACACGCTCGCCACACCCCACACATACTTTGTGTATTTTTTTTTTTACTCATAGAAGTTTATGTGATATAATATTCATTCTGGTACCAAAAAAATTCGCAAATAAATTCTCTACAAAACAAAAGTATCCCCATCCATTTCGGTTAAAAAATGGAATTTATAGAAATATTTTTCGATTGACGAGAAAAGTAGGCAGTTATGCGGAATCGTAAGAAAAAACCAGTGACGAGTTATCTCTAATCGAAAGCGCGAAAGTGTTAAGGTCATAATCTAATCAATTATGTGTTTGCATCATTTTTATTGTATATTTATTGAGTTAATACTAATAAACTGAAATTCACAAAAACGTGGGAAAACGTAAAATATTGCCTAATTCGATGATATTTTGATTAAATCACATAAAGGAAAAGGGAATGATAAACGTCAAAATATTGCTAAATTCGATGATTTCTCGTACGAAACAAAATGCAAGAAAACTTGCTTAAAATGCAATATTATGCGAAATTCTGAGATTTGAAGGCCAAATCACATATCGTGATTACTACATGAAATAGTATCGAAATATTGGTAAAAATGAATATATTTACGTAATATCAAACTACATGAAAAACGTGAAAAAAGTCACGATTATACCAATTTGAGGATTTTAACTTCGAATCATAAAAGAGAGGTTTCGTACTATTTAGATCCAAGAAAAGACATATGACAATGTTGTTTCCAATACAAATATAAAAATCAATGTGTTTTCATTAGAATTAACTAAAATGTTCCTGATTTTCCGTTTATATTACCGATGGAAGATGTCCACGTAAAACCGCTCTAATCCGGCTGAAACGTCGATATATGCAATAAAAAACCGAACTTCTCCCTTTTCAATATCTTAATCAGTATTTTAAAGAGAAACAAATAGATGATTGAAAAATAAAGTATTTAAGGTTATAATCTAATCAATTATGTGTTTGCATCATTTTATTGTATATTTATTGAGTTAATACTAATAAACTGAAATTCACAAAAAACGTGGAAAAACGGCAAAATATTGCCTAATTCGATGATATTTTGATTAAATCACATAAAGGAAAAGGGAATGATAAACGTCAAAATATTGCTAAATTCGATGATTTCTCGTAGGAAACAAAATGCAAGAAAACTTGCTTAAAATGCAATATTATGCGAAATTCTGAGATTTGAAGGCCAAATCACATATCGTGATACTACATGAAATAGTATCGAAATATTGGTAAAATGAATATATTTACGTAATATCAAACTACATGAAAAACGTGAAAAAAGTCACGATTATACCAAATTTGAGGATTTTAACTTCGAATCATAGTGCAAGGTTTCGTATTATTAGATCCAAGAAAAGACATATGACAATGTTGTTTCCAATACAAATGATAAAATCAATGTGTTTTCATTAGAATTAACTGAAATGTCCTGATTTTCCGTTCATATTACCGATGGAAGATGTACACGTAAAAACCGCTCTAATCCGGCTGAAACGTCGATATATGCAATAAAACAGAACTTCTCCCCTTTTCAATATCTTACTCAGTATTTTAAAGAGAAACAAATAGATGATTGTAAATGAAGTATTTAACACTTTCGCGCTCTCGGCGCTCAAAAAAAAAAATACCCCAGATGCTTTCGGCACTTCGCGCGCCTACGCGGTAAGACCGAAAAAGTGTACACTCTTTTGACTGTCCTGACAATAATTGAAGGCGCACGTATTTAAATTTGGTATCACTGTGTTTGCAATGAAATTGTCTATAAGAGCATACCTATAAATACCGCCCAAGCATAAGGAGTATCACACCAAATAAAAAACTATGCAGATCACTCGCCGAGAGCGCCAAACAGCAACAAAAATGTTTCCACTCTCTTAATGGTTGCGAAGCCTACAGTTGTCCTACATCGCTAATTTTGGTATCATTGGAATCGCAATAAAATTCTCTACACGGACATATGCATATGAATGTTTAATATAGGTAATTGCCCACCCGCAAGAGTGTCTGAAGTGGAGAGTAGTTAGCCGCGAGCGCACTGGCAAAAACACAATCATGCTTGGAAAGTTTATACATTTATACGTTTCCTGACCTACTTTTCTATGTACGTATTTCTTTTTTATACCAATGTGTTCGCAATAAATTTCCTATCAGATGAACTGTATAACATTTGTACAAAGCATGTGTAAGAGAAGCGCCAAATATAGAACCACGTCGCTCAGTATGCGTTCGCGGCAGAAACGAACGCATTGTTTTCGTTCGTTTGATGTTTGTCATGTTTATACTTGTTGAAACATTTTATAATTTGTATGACAGTGATCGCAGTAAAAATTCCCTACACAGACATATACATAAAACATACAAATATTTCCCACGTGTTGGATATATCAACGGCTAAAGGGAACCCACTGCCACACGCTCGCCACACCCCCACACATACTTTGTGTATTTTTTTTTTACTCATAGAAGTTTATGTGATATAATATTCATTCTGGTACAAAAAAATTCGCAAATAAATTCTCTACAAAACAAAAGTATCCCCATCCATTTCGGTTAAAAAATGGAATTTATAGAAATATTTTTTCGATTGACGAGAAAAGTAGGCAGTTATGCGGAATCGTAAGAAAAAACCAGTGACGAGTTATCTCTAATCGAAAGCGCGAAAGTGTTAAGGTCATAATCTAATCAATTATGTGTTTGCATCATTTTTATTGTATATTTATTGAGTTAATACTAATAAACTGAAAATTCACAAAAACGTGGGAAACGGTAAAATATTGCCTAATTCGATGATATTTTGATTAAATCACATAAAGGAAAAGGGAATGATAAACGTCAAAATATTGCTAAATTCGATGATTTCTCGTACGAAACAAAATGCAAGAAAACTTGCTTAAAATGCAATATTATGCGAAATTCTGAGATTTGAAGGCCAAATCACATATCGTGATACAACATGAAATAGTATCGAAATATTGGTAAAAATGAATATATTTACGTAATATCAAACTACATGAAAAACGTGAAAAAAGTCACGATTATACCAAATTTGAGGATTTTAACTTCGAATCATAAAGAGAGGTTTCGTACTATTTAGATCCTTGAAAAGACATATGACAATGTTGTTTCCAATACAAATTATAAAAATCAATGTGTTTTCATTAGAATTAACTAAAATGTTCCTGATTTTCCGTTTATATTACCGATGGAAGATGTCCACGTAAAACCGCTCTAATCCGGCTGAAACGTCGATATATGCAATAAAAACAGAACTTCTCCCCTTTTCAATATCTTAATCAGTATTTTAAAGAGAAACAAAATAGATGATTGAAAATTAAGTATTTAAGGTTATAATCTAATCAATTATGTGTTTGCATAATTTTTATTGTATATTTATTGAGTTAATACTAATAAACTGAAAATTCACAAAAACGTGGAAAAACGGCAAAATATTGCCTAATTCGATGATATTTTGATTAAATCACATAAAGGAAAAGGGAATGATAAACGTCAAATATTGCTAAATTCGATGATTTCTCGTACGAAACAAAATGCAAGAAAACTTGCTTAAAATGCAAAATTATGCGAAAATCTGAGATTTGAAGGCCAAATCACATATCGTGATACTACATGAAATAGTATCGAAATATTGGTAAAAATGAATATATTTACGTATATCAAACTACATGAAAAACGTGAAAAAAGTCACGATTATACCAAATTTGAGGATTTTAACTTCGAATCATAGTGCAAGGTTTCGTATTATTTAGATCCAAGAAAAGACATATGACAATGTTGTTTCCAATACAAATGATAAAAATCAATGTGTTTTCATTAGAATTAACTGAAATGTTCCTGATTTTCCGTTCATATTACCGATGGAAGATGTACACGTAAAACCGCTCTAATCCGGCTGAAACGTCGATATATGCAATAAAAACAGAACTTCTCCCCTTTTCAATATCTTACTCAGTATTTTAAAGAGAAACAAATAGATGATTGTAAATGAAGTATTTAACACTTTCGCGCTCTCGGCGCTCAAAAAAAAAAATACCCCAGATGCTTTCGGCACTTCGCGCGCCTACGCGGTAAGACCGAAAAGTGTACACTCTTTTGACTGTCCTGACAATAATTGAAGGCGCACGTATTTAAATTGGTATCACTGTGTTTGCAATGAAATTGTCTATAAGAGCATACCTATAAAATACCGCCCAAGCATAAGGAGTATCAACACAAATAAAAAACTATGCAGATCACTCGCCGAGAGCGCCAAACAGCAACAAAATGTTTCCACTCTCTTAATGGTTGCGAAGCCTACAGTTGTCCTACATCGCTAATTTTGGTATCATTGGAATCGCAATAAAATTCTCTACACGGACATATGCATATGAATGTTTAATATAGGTAATTGCCCACCCGCAAGAGTGTCTGAAGTGGAGAGTAGTTAGCCGCGAGCGCACTGGCAAAAACACAATCATGTCTTGGAAAGTTTATACATTTATACGTTTCCTGACCCTACTTTTCTATGTACGTATTTCTTTTTTATACCAATGTGTTCGCAATAAAATTTCCTATCAGATGAACTGTATAACATTTGTACAAAGCATGTGTAAGAGAAGCGCCAAATATAGAACCACGTCGCTCAGTATGCGTTCGCGGCAGAAACGAACGCATTGTTTTTCGTTTCGTTTGATGTTTGTCATGTTTATACTTGTTGAAACATTTTATAATTTGTATGACAGTGATCGCAGTAAAATTCCCTACACAGACATATACATAAAACATACAAATATTTCCCACGTGTTGGATATATCAACGGCTAAAGGGAACCCACTGCCACACGCTCGCCACACCCCCCACACATACTTTGTGTATTTTTTTTTTTACTCATAGAAGTTTATGTGATATAATATTCATTCTGGTACCAAAAAATTCGCAAATAAATTCTCTACAAACAAAAGTATCCCCATCCATTTCGGTTAAAAAATGGAATTTATAGAAATATTTTTTCGATTGACGAGAAAAGTAGGCAGTTATGCGGAATCGTAAGAAAAACCAGTGACGAGTTATCTCTAATCGAAAGCGCGAAAGTGTTAAGGTCATAATCTAATCAATTATGTGTTTGCATCATTTTTATTGTATATTTATTGAGTTAATACTAATAAACTGAAAATTCACAAAACGTGGGAAAACGGTAAAATATTGCCTAATTCGATGATATTTTGATTAAATCACATAAAGGAAAAGGGAATGATAACGTCAAAATATTGCTAAAATTCGATGATTTCTCGTACGAAACAAAATGCAAGAAACTTGCTTAAAATGCAATATTATGCGAAATTCTGAGATTTGAAGGCCAAATCACATATCGTGATACAACATGAAATAGTATCGAAATATTGGTAAAAAATGAATATATTTACGTAATATCAAACTACATGAAAAACGTGAAAAAAGTCACGATTATACCAAATTTGAGGATTTAACTTCGAATCATAAAGAGAGGTTTCGTACTATTTAGATCCTTGAAAAGACATATGACAATGTTGTTTCCAATACAAATTATAAAAATCAATGTGTTTTCATTAGAATTAACTAAAATGTTCCTGATTTTCCGTTTATATTACCGATGGAAGATGTCCACGTAAAACCGCTCTAATCCGGCTGAAACGTCGATATATGCAATAAAAACAGAACTCTCCCCTTTTCAATATCTTAATCAGTATTTTAAAGAGAAACAAATAGATGATTGAAAATTAAGTATTTAAGGTTATAATCTAATCAATTATGTGTTTGCATAATTTTTATTGTATATTTATTGAGTTAATACTAATAAACTGAAATTCACAAAAACGTGAAAAACGGCAAAATATTGCCTAATTCGATGATATTTTGATTAAATCACATAAAGGAAAAGGGAATGATAAACGTCAAAATATTGCTAAATTCGATGATTTCTCGTACGAAACAAAATGCAAGAAAACTTGCTTAAATGCAAAATTATGCGAAAATCTGAGATTTGAAGGCCAAATCACATATCGTGATACTACATGAAATAGTATCGAAATATTGGTAAAAATGAATATATTTACGTAATATCAAACTACATGAAAAAACGTGAAAAAAGTCACGATTATACCAAATTTGAGGATTTTAACTTCGAATCATAGTGCAAGGTTTCGTATTATTTAGATCCAAGAAAGACATATGACAATGTTGTTTCCAATACAAATGATAAAAATCAATGTGTTTTCATTAGAATTAACTGAAATGTTCCTGATTTTCCGTTCATATTACCGATGGAAGATGTACACGTAAAACCGCTCTAATCCGGCTGAAACGTCGATATATGCAATAAAAACAGAACTTCTCCCCTTTTCAATATCTTACTCAGTATTTTTAAAGAGAAACAAATAGATGATTGTAAATGAAGTATTTAACACTTTCGCGCTCATCGGCGCTCAAAAAAAAAAATACCCCAGATGCTTTCGGCACTTCGCGCGCCTACGCGGTAAGACCGAAAAAGTGTACACTCTTTTGACTGTCCTGACAATAATTGAAGGCGCACGTATTTAAATTTGGTATCACTGTGTTTGCAATGAAATTGTCTATAAGAGCATACCTATAAAATACCGCCCAAGCATAAGGAGTATCAACACCAAATAAAAAACTATGCAGATCACTCGCCGAGAGCGCCAAACAGCAACAAAATGTTTCCACTCTCTTAATGGTTGCGAAGCCTACAGTTGTCCTACATCGCTAATTTTGGTATCATTGGAATCGCAATAAAATTCTCTACACGGACATATGCATATGAATGTTTAATATAGGTAATTGCCCACCCGCAAGAGTGTCTGAAGTGGAGAGTAGTTAGCCGCGAGCGCACTGGCAAAAACACAATCATGCTTGGAAAGTTTATACATTTATACGTTTCCTGACCCTACTTTTCTATGTACGTATTTCTTTTTTATACCAATGTGTTCGCAATAAAATTTCCTATCAGATGAACTGTATAACATTTGTACAAAGCATGTGTAAGAGAAGCGCCAAATATAGAACCACGTCGCTCAGTATGCGTTCGCGGCAGAAACGAACGCATTGTTTTTCGTTCGTTTGATGTTTGTCATGTTTATACTTGTTGAAACATTTTATAATTTGTATGACAGTGATCGCAGTAAAATTCCCTACACAGACATATACATAAAAACATACAAATATTTCCCACGTGTTGATATATCAACGGCTAAAGGGAACCCACTGCCACACGCTCGCCACACCCCCACACATACTTTGTGTATTTTTTTTTTTACTCATAGAAGTTTATGTGATATAATATTCATTCTGGTACCAAAAAAATTCGCAAATAAATTCTCTACAAAACAAAAGTATCCCCATCCATTTCGGTTAAAAAATGGAATTTATAGAAATATTTTTTCGATTGACGAGAAAAGTAGGCAGTTATGCGGAATCGTAAGAAAAACCAGTGACGAGTTATCTCTAATCGAAAGCGCGAAAGTGTTAAGGTCATAATCTAATCAATTATGTGTTTGCATCATTTTTATTGTATATTTATTGAGTTAATACTAATAAACTGAAAATTCACAAAAAACGTGGGAAAACGGTAAAATATTGCCTAATTCGATGATATTTTGATTAAATCACATAAAGGAAAAGGGAATGATAAACGTCAAAATATTGCTAAATTCGATGATTTCTCGTACGAAACAAAATGCAAGAAAACTTGCTTAAAATGCAATATTATGCGAAATTCTGAGATTTGAAGGCCAAATCACATATCGTGATACTACATGAAATAGTATCGAAATATTGGTAAAAATGAATATATTTACGTAATATCAAACTACATGAAAAACGTGAAAAAAGTCACGATTATACCAAATTTGAGGATTTTAACTTCGAATCATAAAGAGAGGTTTCGTACTATTTAGATCCAAGAAAAGACATATGACAATGTTGTTTCCAATACAAATTATAAAAATCAATGTGTTTTCATTAGAATTAACTAAAATGTTCCTGATTTTCCGTTTATATTACCGATGGAAGATGTCCACGTAAAACCGCTCTAATCCGGCTGAAACGTCGATATATGCAATAAAAACCGAACTTCTCCCTTTTCAATATCTTAATCAGTATTTTAAAGAGAAACAAATAGATGATTGAAAATAAAGTATTTAAGGTTATAATCTAATCAATTATGTGTTTGCATCATTTTTATTGTATATTTATTGAGTTAATACTAATAAACTGAAAATTCACAAAAAACGTGGAAAAACGGCAAAATATTGCCTAATTCGATGATATTTTGATTAAATCACATAAAGGAAAAGGGAATGATAAACGTCAAAATATTGCTAAATTCGATGATTTCTCGTAGGAAACAAAATGCAAGAAAACTTGCTTAAAATGCAATATTATGCGAAATTCTGAGATTTGAAGGCCAAATCACATATCGTGATACTACATGAAATAGTATCGAAATATTGGTAAAAATGAATATATTTACGTAATATCAAACTACATGAAAAACGTGAAAAAAGTCACGATTATACCAAATTTGAGGATTTTAACTTCGAATCATAGTGCAAGGTTTCGTATTATTTAGATCCAAGAAAAGACATATGACAATGTTGTTTCCAATACAAATGATAAAAATCAATGTGTTTTCATTAGAATTAACTGAAATGTTCCTGATTTTCCGTTCATATTACCGATGGAAGATGTACACGTAAAACCGCTCTAATCCGGCTGAAACGTCGATATATGCAATAAAAACAGAACTTCTCCCCTTTTCAATATCTTACTCAGTATTTTAAAGAGAAACAAATAGATGATTGTAAATGAAGTATTTAACACTTTCGCGCTCTCGGCGCTCAAAAAAAAAATACCCCAGATGCTTTCGGCACTTCGCGCGCCTACGCGGTAAGACCGAAAAAGTGTACACTCTTTTGACTGTCCTGACAATAATTGAAGGCGCACGTATTTAAATTTGGTATCACTGTGTTTGCAATGAAATTGTCTATAAGAGCATACCTATAAAATACCGCCCAAGCATAAGGAGTATCAACACCAAATAAAAAACTATGCAGATCACTCGCCGAGAGCGCCAAACAGCAACAAAATGTTTCCACTCTCTTAATGGTTGCGAAGCCTACAGTTGTCCTACATCGCTAATTTTGGTATCATTGGAATCGCAATAAAATTCTCTACACGGACATATGCATATGAATGTTTAATATAGGTAATTGCCCACCCGCAAGAGTGTCTGAAGTGGAGAGTAGTTAGCCGCGAGCGCACTGGCAAAAACACAATCATGCTTGGAAAGTTTATACATTTATACGTTTCCTGACCCTACTTTTCTATGTACGTATTTCTTTTTTATACCAATGTGTTCGCAATAAAATTTCCTATCAGATGAACTGTATAACATTTGTACAAAGCATGTGTAAGAGAAGCGCCAAATATAGAACCACGTCGCTCAGTATGCGTTCGCGGCAGAAACGAACGCATTGTTTTCGTTCGTTTGATGTTTGTCATGTTTATACTTGTTGAAACATTTTATAATTTGTATGACAGTGATCGCAGTAAAATTCCCTACACAGACATATACATAAAACATACAAATATTTCCCACGTGTTGGATATATCAACGGCTAAAGGGAACCCACTGCCACACGCTCGCCACACCCCCACACATACTTTGTGTATTTTTTTTTTTACTCATAGAAGTTTATGTGATATAATATTCATTCTGGTACCAAAAAAATTCGCAAATAAATTCTCTACAAAACAAAAGTATCCCCATCCATTTCGGTTAAAAAATGGAATTTATAGAAATATTTTTCGATTGACGAGAAAAGTAGGCAGTTATGCGGAATCGTAAGAAAAACCAGTGACGAGTTATCTCTAATCGAAAGCGCGAAAGTGTTAAGGTCATAATCTAATCAATTATGTGTTTGCATCATTTTATTGTATATTTATTGAGTTAATACTAATAAACTGAAAATTCACAAAAACGTGGGAAAACGGTAAAATATTGCCTAATTCGATGATATTTTGATTAAATCACATAAAGGAAAAGGGAATGATAAACGTCAAAATATTGCTAAATTCGATGATTTCTCGTACGAAACAAAATGCAAGAAAACTTGCTTAAAATGCAATATTATGCGAAATTCTGAGATTTGAAGGCCAAATCACATATCGTGATACTACATGAAATAGTATCGAAATATTGGTAAAAATGAATATATTTACGTAATATCAAACTACATGAAAAACGTGAAAAAAGTCACGATTATACCAAATTTGAGGATTTTAACTTCGAATCATAAAGAGAGGTTTCGTACTATTTAGATCCTAGAAAAGACATATGACAATGTTGTTTCCAATACAAATTATAAAAATCAATGTGTTTTCATTAGAATTAACTAAAATGTTCCTGATTTTCCGTTTATATTACCGATGGAAGATGTCCACGTAAAACCGCTCTAATCCGGCTGAAACGTCGATATATGCAATAAAAACCGAACTTCTCCCCTTTTCAATATCTTAATCAGTATTTTAAAGAGAAACAAATAGATGATTGAAAATAAAGTATTTAAGGTTATAATCTAATCAATTATGTGTTTGCATAATTTTTATTGTATATTTATTGAGTTAATACTAATAAACTGAAAATTCACAAAAACGTGGAAAAACGGCAAAATATTGCCTAATTCGATGATATTTTGATTAAATCACATAAAGGAAAAGGGAATGATAAACGTCAAAATATTGCTAAATTCGATGATTTCTCGTACGAAACAAAATGCAAGAAAACTTGCTTAAAATGCAAAATTATGCGAAAATTCTGAGATTTGAAGGCCAAATCACATATCGTGATACTACATGAAATAGTATCGAAATATTGGTAAAAATGAATATATTTACGTAATATCAAACTACATGAAAAACGTGAAAAAAGTCACGATTATACCAAATTTGAGGATTTTAACTTCGAATCATAGTGCAAGGTTTCGTATTATTTAGATCCAAGAAAAGACATATGACAATGTTGTTTCCAATACAAATGATAAAAATCAATGTGTTTTCATTAGAATTAACTGAAATGTTCCTGATTTTCCGTTCATATTACCGATGGAAGATGTACACGTAAAACCGCTCTAATCCGGCTGAAACGTCGATATATGCAATAAAAACAGAACTTCTCCCCTTTTCAATATCTTACTCAGTATTTTAAAGAGAAACAAATAGATGATTGTAAATGAAGTATTTAACACTTTCGCGCTCTCGGCGCTCAAAAAAAAAAATACCCCAGATGCTTTCGGCACTTCGCGCGCCTACGCGGTAAGACCGAAAAAGTGTACACTCTTTTGACTGTCCTGACAATAATTGAAGGCGCACGTATTTAAATTTGGTATCACTGTGTTTGCAATGAAATTGTCTATAAGAGCATACCTATAAAATACCGCCCAAGCATAAGGAGTATCAACACCAAATAAAAAACTATGCAGATCACTCGCCGAGAGCGCCAAACAGCAACAAAATGTTTCCACTCTCTTAATGGTTGCGAAGCCTACAGTTGTCCTACATCGCTAATTTTGGTATCATTGGAATCGCAATAAAATTCTCTACACGGACATATGCATATGAATGTTTAATATAGGTAATTGCCCACCCGCAAGAGTGTCTGAAGTGGAGAGTAGTTAGCCGCGAGCGCACTGGCAAAAACACAATCATGCTTGGAAAGTTTATACATTTATACGTTTCCTGACCCTACTTTTCTATGTACGTATTTCTTTTTTATACCAATGTGTTCGCAATAAAATTTCCTATCAGATGAACTGTATAACATTTGTACAAAGCATGTGTAAGAGAAGCGCCAAATATAGAACCACGTCGCTCAGTATGCGTTCGCGGCAGAAACGAACGCATTGTTTTCGTTCGTTTGATGTTTGTCATGTTTATACTTGTTGAAACATTTTATAATTTGTATGACAGTGATCGCAGTAAAATTCCCTACACAGACATATACATAAAACATACAAATATTTCCCACGTGTTGGATATATCAACGGCTAAAGGGAACCCACTGCCACACGCTCGCCACACCCCCACACATACTTTGTGTATTTTTTTTTTTACTCATAGAAGTTTATGTGATATAATATTCATTCTGGTACCAAAAAAATTCGCAAATAAATTCTCTACAAAACAAAAGTATCCCCATCCATTTCGGTTAAAAATGGAATTTATAGAAATATTTTTTCGATTGACGAGAAAAGTAGGCAGTTATGCGGAATCGTAAGAAAAACCAGTGACGAGTTATCTCTAATCGAAAGCGCGAAAGTGTTAAGGTCATAATCTAATCAATTATGTGTTTGCATCATTTTTATTGTATATTTATTGAGTTAATACTAATAAACTGAAAATTCACAAAAACGTGGGAAAACGGTAAAATATTGCCTAATTCGATGATATTTTGATTAAATCACATAAAGGAAAAGGGAATGATAAACGTCAAAATATTGCTAAATTCGATGATTTCTCGTACGAAACAAAATGCAAGAAAACTTGCTTAAAATGCAATATTATGCGAAATTCTGAGATTTGAAGGCCAAATCACATATCGTGATACTACATGAAATAGTATCGAAATATTGGTAAAAATGAATATATTTACGTAATATCAAACTACATGAAAAACGTGAAAAAAGTCACGATTATACCAAATTTGAGGATTTTAACTTCGAATCATAAAGAGAGGTTTCGTACTATTTAGATCCTTGAAAAGACATATGACAATGTTGTTTCCAATACAAATTATAAAAATCAATGTGTTTTCATTAGAATTAACTAAAATGTTCCTGATTTTCCGTTTATATTACCGATGGAAGATGTCCACGTAAAACCGCTCTAATCCGGCTGAAACGTCGATATATGCAATAAAAACAGAACTTCTCCCCTTTTCAATATCTTAATCAGTATTTTAAAGAGAAACAAATAGATGATTGAAAATTAAGTATTTAAGGTTATAATCTAATCAATTATGTGTTTGCATAATTTTTATTGTATATTTATTGAGTTAATACTAATAAACTGAAAATTCACAAAAACGTGGAAAAAACGGCAAAATATTGCCTAATTCGATGATATTTTGATTAAATCACATAAAGGAAAAGGGAATGATAAACGTCAAAATATTGCTAAATTCGATGATTTCTCGTACGAAACAAAATGCAAGAAAACTTGCTTAAAATGCAAAATTATGCGAAAATCTGAGATTTGAAGGCCAAATCACATATCGTGATACTACATGAAATAGTATCGAAATATTGGTAAAAATGAATATATTTACGTAATATCAAACTACATGAAAAACGTGAAAAAAGTCACGATTATACCAAATTTGAGGATTTTAACTTCGAATCATAGTGCAAGGTTTCGTATTATTTAGATCCAAGAAAAGACATATGACAATGTTGTTTCCAATACAAATGATAAAAATCAATGTGTTTTCATTAGAATTAACTGAAATGTTCCTGATTTTCCGTTCATATTACCGATGGAAGATGTACACGTAAAACCGCTCTAATCCGGCTGAAACGTCGATATATGCAATAAAAACAGAACTTCTCCCCTTTTCAATATCTTACTCAGTATTTTAAAGAGAAACAAATAGATGATTGTAAATGAAGTATTTAACACTTTCGCGCTCTCGGCGCTCAAAAAAAAAAATACCCCAGATGCTTTCGGCACTTCGCGCGCCTACGCGGTAAGACCGAAAAAGTGTACACTCTTTTGACTGTCCTGACAATAATTGAAGGCGCACGTATTTAAATTTGGTATCACTGTGTTTGCAATGAAATTGTCTATAAGAGCATACCTATAAAATACCGCCCAAGCATAAGGAGTATCAACACCAAATAAAAAACTATGCAGATCACTCGCCGAGAGCGCCAAACAGCAACAAAATGTTTCCACTCTCTTAATGGTTGCGAAGCCTACAGTTGTCCTACATCGCTAATTTTGGTATCATTGGAATCGCAATAAAATTCTCTACACGGACATATGCATATGAATGTTTAATATAGGTAATTGCCCACCCGCAAGAGTGTCTGAAGTGGAGAGTAGTTAGCCGCGAGCGCACTGGCAAAAACACAATCATGCTTGGAAAGTTTATACATTTATACGTTTCCTGACCCTACTTTTCTATGTACGTATTTCTTTTTTATACCAATGTGTTCGCAATAAAATTTCCTATCAGATGAACTGTATAACATTTGTACAAAGCATGTGTAAGAGAAGCGCCAAATATAGAACCACGTCGCTCAGTATGCGTTCGCGGCAGAAACGAACGCATTGTTTTCGTTCGTTTGATGTTTGTCATGTTTATACTTGTTGAAACATTTTATAATTTGTATGACAGTGATCGCAGTAAAATTCCCTACACAGACATATACATAAAACATACAAATATTTCCCACGTGTTGGATATATCAACGGCTAAAGGGAACCCACTGCCACACGCTCGCCACACCCCCACACATACTTTGTGTATTTTTTTTTTTACTCATAGAAGTTTATGTGATATAATATTCATTCTGGTACCAAAAAAATTCGCAAATAAATTCTCTACAAAACAAAAGTATCCCCATCCATTTCGGTTAAAAAATGGAATTTATAGAAATATTTTTCGATTGACGAGAAAAGTAGGCAGTTATGCGGAATCGTAAGAAAAACCAGTGACGAGTTATCTCTAATCGAAAGCGCGAAAGTGTTAAGGTCATAATCTAATCAATTATGTGTTTGCATCATTTTTATTGTATATTTATTGAGTTAATACTAATAAACTGAAAATTCACAAAAACGTGGGAAAACGGTAAAATATTGCCTAATTCGATGATATTTTGATTAAATCACATAAAGGAAAAGGGAATGATAAACGTCAAAATATTGCTAAATTCGATGATTTCTCGTAGGAAACAAAATGCAAGAAAACTTGCTTAAAATGCAATATTATGCGAAATTCTGAGATTTGAAGGCCAAATCACATATCGTGATACAACATGAAATAGTATCGAAATATTGGTAAAAATGAATATATTTACGTAATATCAAACTACATGAAAAACGTGAAAAAAGTCACGATTATACCAAATTTGAGGATTTTAACTTCGAATCATAAAGAGAGGTTTCGTACTATTTAGATCCTTGAAAAGACATATGACAATGTTGTTTCCAATACAAATTATAAAAATCAATGTGTTTTCATTAGAATTAACTAAAATGTTCCTGATTTTCCGTTTATATTACCGATGGAAGATGTCCACGTAAAACCGCTCTAATCCGGCTGAAACGTCGATATATGCAATAAAAACAGAACTTCTCCCCTTTTCAATATCTTAATCAGTATTTTAAAGAGAAACAAATAGATGATTGAAAATTAAGTATTTAAGGTTATAATCTAATCAATTATGTGTTTGCATAATTTTTATTGTATATTTATTGAGTTAATACTAATAAACTGAAAATTCACAAAAACGTGGAAAAACGGCAAAATATTGCCTAATTCGATGATATTTTGATTAAATCACATAAAGGAAAAGGGAATGATAAACGTCAAAATATTGCTAAATTCGATGATTTCTCGTACGAAACAAAATGCAAGAAAACTTGCTTAAAATGCAAAATTATGCGAAAATCTGAGATTTGAAGGCCAAATCACATATCGTGATACTACATGAAATAGTATCGAAATATTGGTAAAAATGAATATATTTACGTAATATCAAACTACATGAAAAACGTGAAAAAAGTCACGATTATACCAAATTTGAGGATTTTAACTTCGAATCATAGTGCAAGGTTTCGTATTATTTAGATCCAAGAAAAGACATATGACAATGTTGTTTCCAATACAAATGATAAAAATCAATGTGTTTTCATTAGAATTAACTGAAATGTTCCTGATTTTCCGTTCATATTACCGATGGAAGATGTACACGTAAAACCGCTCTAATCCGGCTGAAACGTCGATATATGCAATAAAAACAGAACTTCTCCCCTTTTCAATATCTTACTCAGTATTTTAAAGAGAAACAAATAGATGATTGTAAATGAAGTATTTAACACTTTCGCGCTCTCGGCGCTCAAAAAAAAAAATACCCCAGATGCTTTCGGCACTTCGCGCGCCTACGCGGTAAGACCGAAAAAGTGTACACTCTTTTGACTGTCCTGACAATAATTGAAGGCGCACGTATTTAAATTTGGTATCACTGTGTTTGCAATGAAATTGTCTATAAGAGCATACCTATAAAATACCGCCCAAGCATAAGGAGTATCAACACCAAATAAAAAACTATGCAGATCACTCGCCGAGAGCGCCAAACAGCAACAAAATGTTTCCACTCTCTTAATGGTTGCGAAGCCTACAGTTGTCCTACATCGCTAATTTTGGTATCATTGGAATCGCAATAAAATTCTCTACACGGACATATGCATATGAATGTTTAATATAGGTAATTGCCCACCCGCAAGAGTGTCTGAAGTGGAGAGTAGTTAGCCGCGAGCGCACTGGCAAAAACACAATCATGCTTGGAAAGTTTATACATTTATACGTTTCCTGACCCTACTTTTCTATGTACGTATTTCTTTTTTATACCAATGTGTTCGCAATAAAATTTCCTATCAGATGAACTGTATAACATTTGTACAAAGCATGTGTAAGAGAAGCGCCAAATATAGAACCACGTCGCTCAGTATGCGTTCGCGGCAGAAACGAACGCATTGTTTTCGTTCGTTTGATGTTTGTCATGTTTATACTTGTTGAAACATTTTATAATTTGTATGACAGTGATCGCAGTAAAATTCCCTACACAGACATATACATAAAACATACAAATATTTCCCACGTGTTGGATATATCAACGGCTAAAGGGAACCCACTGCCACACGCTCGCCACACCCCCACACATACTTTGTGTATTTTTTTTTTTACTCATAGAAGTTTATGTGATATAATATTCATTCTGGTACCAAAAAAATTCGCAAATAAATTCTCTACAAAACAAAAGTATCCCCATCCATTTCGGTTAAAAAATGGAATTTATAGAAATATTTTTTCGATTGACGAGAAAAGTAGGCAGTTATGCGGAATCGTAAGAAAAACCAGTGACGAGTTATCTCTAATCGAAAGCGCGAAAGTGTTAAGGTCATAATCTAATCAATTATGTGTTTGCATCATTTTTATTGTATATTTATTGAGTTAATACTAATAAACTGAAAATTCACAAAAACGTGGGAAAACGGTAAAATATTGCCTAATTCGATGATATTTTGATTAAATCACATAAAGGAAAAGGGAATGATAAACGTCAAAATATTGCTAAATTCGATGATTTCTCGTACGAAACAAAATGCAAGAAAACTTGCTTAAAATGCAATATTATGCGAAATTCTGAGATTTGAAGGCCAAATCACATATCGTGATACTACATGAAATAGTATCGAAATATTGGTAAAAATGAATATATTTACGTAATATCAAACTACATGAAAAACGTGAAAAAAGTCACGATTATACCAAATTTGAGGATTTTAACTTCGAATCATAAAGAGAGGTTTCGTACTATTTAGATCCAAGAAAAGACATATGACAATGTTGTTTCCAATACAAATTATAAAAATCAATGTGTTTTCATTAGAATTAACTAAAATGTTCCTGATTTTCCGTTTATATTACCGATGGAAGATGTCCACGTAAAACCGCTCTAATCCGGCTGAAACGTCGATATATGCAATAAAAACCGAACTTCTCCCCTTTTCAATATCTTAATCAGTATTTTAAAGAGAAACAAATAGATGATTGAAAATAAAGTATTTAAGGTTATAATCTAATCAATTATGTGTTTGCATCATTTTTATTGTATATTTATTGAGTTAATACTAATAAACTGAAAATTCACAAAAAACGTGGAAAAACGGCAAAATATTGCCTAATTCGATGATATTTTGATTAAATCACATAAAGGAAAAGGGAATGATAAACGTCAAAATATTGCTAAATTCGATGATTTCTCGTAGGAAACAAAATGCAAGAAAACTTGCTTAAAATGCAATATTATGCGAAATTCTGAGATTTGAAGGCCAAATCACATATCGTGATACTACATGAAATAGTATCGAAATATTGGTAAAAATGAATATATTTACGTAATATCAAACTACATGAAAAACGTGAAAAAAGTCACGATTATACCAAATTTGAGGATTTTAACTTCGAATCATAGTGCAAGGTTTCGTATTATTTAGATCCAAGAAAAGACATATGACAATGTTGTTTCCAATACAAATGATAAAAATCAATGTGTTTTCATTAGAATTAACTGAAATGTTCCTGATTTTCCGTTCATATTACCGATGGAAGATGTACACGTAAAACCGCTCTAATCCGGCTGAAACGTCGATATATGCAATAAAAACAGAACTTCTCCCCTTTTCAATATCTTACTCAGTATTTTAAAGAGAAACAAATAGATGATTGTAAATGAAGTATTTAACACTTTCGCGCTCTCGGCGCTCAAAAAAAAAAATACCCCAGATGCTTTCGGCACTTCGCGCGCCTACGCGGTAAGACCGAAAAAGTGTACACTCTTTTGACTGTCCTGACAATAATTGAAGGCGCACGTATTTAAATTTGGTATCACTGTGTTTGCAATGAAATTGTCTATAAGAGCATACCTATAAAATACCGCCCAAGCATAAGGAGTATCAACACCAAATAAAAAACTATGCAGATCACTCGCCGAGAGCGCCAAACAGCAACAAAATGTTTCCACTCTCTTAATGGTTGCGAAGCCTACAGTTGTCCTACATCGCTAATTTTGGTATCATTGGAATCGCAATAAAATTCTCTACACGGACATATGCATATGAATGTTTAATATAGGTAATTGCCCACCCGCAAGAGTGTCTGAAGTGGAGAGTAGTTAGCCGCGAGCGCACTGGCAAAAACACAATCATGCTTGGAAAGTTTATACATTTATACGTTTCCTGACCCTACTTTTCTATGTACGTATTTCTTTTTTATACCAATGTGTTCGCAATAAAATTTCCTATCCGATGAACTGTATAACATTTGTACAAAGCATGTGTAAGAGAAGCGCCAAATATAGAACCACGTCGCTCAGTATGCGTTCGCGGCAGAAACGAACGCATTGTTTTCGTTCGTTTGATGTTTGTCATGTTTATACTTGTTGAAACATTTTATAATTTGTATGACAGTGATCGCAGTAAAATTCCCTACACAGACATATACATAAAACATACAAATATTTCCCACGTGTTGGATATATCAACGGCTAAAGGGAACCCACTGCCACACGCTCGCCACACCCCCACACATACTTTGTGTATTTTTTTTTTTACTCATAGAAGTTTATGTGATATAATATTCATTCTGGTACCAAAAAAATTCGCAAATAAATTCTCTACAAAACAAAAGTATCCCCATCCATTTCGGTTAAAAAATGGAATTTATAGAAATATTTTTTCGATTGACGAGAAAAGTAGGCAGTTATGCGGAATCGTAAGAAAAACCAGTGACGAGTTATCTCTAATCGAAAGCGCGAAAGTGTTAAGGTCATAATCTAATCAATTATGTGTTTGCATCATTTTTATTGTATATTTATTGAGTTAATACTAATAAACTGAAAATTCACAAAAACGTGGGAAAACGGTAAAATATTGCCTAATTCGATGATATTTTGATTAAATCACATAAAGGAAAAGGGAATGATAAACGTCAAAATATTGCTAAATTCGATGATTTCTCGTACGAAACAAAATGCAAGAAAACTTGCTTAAAATGCAATATTATGCGAAATTCTGAGATTTGAAGGCCAAATCACATATCGTGATACTACATGAAATAGTATCGAAATATTGGTAAAAATGAATATATTTACGTAATATCAAACTACATGAAAAACGTGAAAAAAGTCACGATTATACCAAATTTGAGGATTTTAACTTCGAATCATAAAGAGAGGTTTCGTACTATTTAGATCCTTGAAAAGACATATGACAATGTTGTTTCCAATACAAATTATAAAAATCAATGTGTTTTCATTAGAATTAACTAAAATGTTCCTGATTTTCCGTTTATATTACCGATGGAAGATGTCCACGTAAAACCGCTCTAATCCGGCTGAAACGTCGATATATGCAATAAAAACAGAACTTCTCCCCTTTTCAATATCTTAATCAGTATTTTAAAGAGAAACAAATAGATGATTGAAAATTAAGTATTTAAGGTTATAATCTAATCAATTATGTGTTTGCATAATTTTTATTGTATATTTATTGAGTTAATACTAATAAACTGAAAATTCACAAAAACGTGGAAAAACGGCAAAATATTGCCTAATTCGATGATATTTTGATTAAATCACATAAAGGAAAAGGGAATGATAAACGTCAAAATATTGCTAAATTCGATGATTTCTCGTACGAAACAAAATGCAAGAAAACTTGCTTAAAATGCAAAATTATGCGAAAATCTGAGATTTGAAGGCCAAATCACATATCGTGATACTACATGAAATAGTATCGAAATATTGGTAAAAATGAATATATTTACGTAATATCAAACTACATGAAAAACGTGAAAAAAGTCACGATTATACCAAATTTGAGGATTTTAACTTCGAATCATAGTGCAAGGTTTCGTATTATTTAGATCCAAGAAAAGACATATGACAATGTTGTTTCCAATACAAATGATAAAAATCAATGTGTTTTCATTAGAATTAACTGAAATGTTCCTGATTTTCCGTTCATATTACCGATGGAAGATGTACACGTAAAACCGCTCTAATCCGGCTGAAACGTCGATATATGCAATAAAAACAGAACTTCTCCCCTTTTCAATATCTTACTCAGTATTTTAAAGAGAAACAAATAGATGATTGTAAATGAAGTATTTAACACTTTCGCGCTCTCGGCGCTCAAAAAAAAAAATACCCCAGATGCTTTCGGCACTTCGCGCGCCTACGCGGTAAGACCGAAAAAGTGTACACTCTTTTGACTGTCCTGACAATAATTGAAGGCGCACGTATTTAAATTTGGTATCACTGTGTTTGCAATGAAATTGTCTATAAGAGCATACCTATAAAATACCGCCCAAGCATAAGGAGTATCAACACCAAATAAAAAACTATGCAGATCACTCGCCGAGAGCGCCAAACAGCAACAAAATGTTTCCACTCTCTTAATGGTTGCGAAGCCTACAGTTGTCCTACATCGCTAATTTTGGTATCATTGGAATCGCAATAAAATTCTCTACACGGACATATGCATATGAATGTTTAATATAGGTAATTGCCCACCCGCAAGAGTGTCTGAAGTGGAGAGTAGTTAGCCGCGAGCGCACTGGCAAAAACACAATCATGCTTGGAAAGTTTATACATTTATACGTTTCCTGACCCTACTTTTCTATGTACGTATTTCTTTTTTATACCAATGTGTTCGCAATAAAATTTCCTATCAGATGAACTGTATAACATTTGTACAAAGCATGTGTAAGAGAAGCGCCAAATATAGAACCACGTCGCTCAGTATGCGTTCGCGGCAGAAACGAACGCATTGTTTTCGTTCGTTTGATGTTTGTCATGTTTATACTTGTTGAAACATTTTATAATTTGTATGACAGTGATCGCAGTAAAATTCCCTACACAGACATATACATAAAACATACAAATATTTCCCACGTGTTGGATATATCAACGGCTAAAGGGAACCCACTGCCACACGCTCGCCACACCCCCACACATACTTTGTGTATTTTTTTTTTTACTCATAGAAGTTTATGTGATATAATATTCATTCTGGTACCAAAAAAATTCGCAAATAAATTCTCTACAAAACAAAAGTATCCCCATCCATTTCGGTTAAAAAATGGAATTTATAGAAATATTTTTTCGATTGACGAGAAAAGTAGGCAGTTATGCGGAATCGTAAGAAAAACCAGTGACGAGTTATCTCTAATCGAAAGCGCGAAAGTGTTAAGGTCATAATCTAATCAATTATGTGTTTGCATCATTTTTATTGTATATTTATTGAGTTAATACTAATAAACTGAAAATTCACAAAAACGTGGGAAAACGGTAAAATATTGCCTAATTCGATGATATTTTGATTAAATCACATAAAGGAAAAGGGAATGATAAACGTCAAAATATTGCTAAATTCGATGATTTCTCGTACGAAACAAAATGCAAGAAAACTTGCTTAAAATGCAATATTATGCGAAATTCTGAGATTTGAAGGCCAAATCACATATCGTGATACTACATGAAATAGTATCGAAATATTGGTAAAAAATGAATATATTTACGTAATATCAAACTACATGAAAAACGTGAAAAAAGTCACGATTATACCAAATTTGAGGATTTTAACTTCGAATCATAAAGAGAGGTTTCGTACTATTTAGATCCTTGAAAAGACATATGACAATGTTGTTTCCAATACAAATTATAAAAATCAATGTGTTTTCATTAGAATTAACTAAAATGTTCCTGATTTTCCGTTTATATTACCGATGGAAGATGTCCACGTAAAACCGCTCTAATCCGGCTGAAACGTCGATATATGCAATAAAAACAGAACTTCTCCCCTTTTCAATATCTTAATCAGTATTTTAAAGAGAAACAAATAGATGATTGAAAATTAAGTATTTAAGGTTATAATCTAATCAATTATGTGTTTGCATAATTTTTATTGTATATTTATTGAGTTAATACTAATAAACTGAAAATTCACAAAAACGTGGAAAAACGGCAAAATATTGCCTAATTCGATGATATTTTGATTAAATCACATAAAGGAAAAGGGAATGATAAACGTCAAAATATTGCTAAATTCGATGATTTCTCGTACGAAACAAAATGCAAGAAAACTTGCTTAAAATGCAAAATTATGCGAAAATCTGAGATTTGAAGGCCAAATCACATATCGTGATACTACATGAAATAGTATCGAAATATTGGTAAAAATGAATATATTTACGTAATATCAAACTACATGAAAAACGTGAAAAAAGTCACGATTATACCAAATTTGAGGATTTTAACTTCGAATCATAGTGCAAGGTTTCGTATTATTTAGATCCAAGAAAAGACATATGACAATGTTGTTTCCAATACAAATGATAAAAATCAATGTGTTTTCATTAGAATTAACTGAAATGTTCCTGATTTTCCGTTCATATTACCGATGGAAGATGTACACGTAAAACCGCTCTAATCCGGCTGAAACGTCGATATATGCAATAAAAACAGAACTTCTCCCCTTTTCAATATCTTACTCAGTATTTTAAAGAGAAACAAATAGATGATTGTAAATGAAGTATTTAACACTTTCGCGCTCTCGGCGCTCAAAAAAAAAAATACCCCAGATGCTTTCGGCACTTCGCGCGCCTACGCGGTAAGACCGAAAAAGTGTACACTCTTTTGACTGTCCTGACAATAATTGAAGGCGCACGTATTTAAATTTGGTATCACTGTGTTTGCAATGAAATTGTCTATAAGAGCATACCTATAAAATACCGCCCAAGCATAAGGAGTATCAACACCAAATAAAAAACTATGCAGATCACTCGCCGAGAGCGCCAAACAGCAACAAAATGTTTCCACTCTCTTAATGGTTGCGAAGCCTACAGTTGTCCTACATCGCTAATTTTGGTATCATTGGAATCGCAATAAAATTCTCTACACGGACATATGCATATGAATGTTTAATATAGGTAATTGCCCACCCGCAAGAGTGTCTGAAGTGGAGAGTAGTTAGCCGCGAGCGCACTGGCAAAAACACAATCATGCTTGGAAAGTTTATACATTTATACGTTTCCTGACCCTACTTTTCTATGTACGTATTTCTTTTTTATACCAATGTGTTCGCAATAAAATTTCCTATCAGATGAACTGTATAACATTTGTACAAAGCATGTGTAAGAGAAGCGCCAAATATAGAACCACGTCGCTCAGTATGCGTTCGCGGCAGAAACGAACGCATTGTTTTCGTTCGTTTGATGTTTGTCATGTTTATACTTGTTGAAACATTTTATAATTTGTATGACAGTGATCGCAGTAAAATTCCCTACACAGACATATACATAAAACATACAAATATTTCCCACGTGTTGGATATATCAACGGCTAAAGGGAACCCACTGCCACACGCTCGCCACACCCCCACACATACTTTGTGTATTTTTTTTTTTACTCATAGAAGTTTATGTGATATAATATTCATTCTGGTACCAAAAAAATTCGCAAATAAATTCTCTACAAAACAAAAGTATCCCCATCCATTTCGGTTAAAAAATGGAATTTATAGAAATATTTTTTCGATTGACGAGAAAAGTAGGCAGTTATGCGGAATCGTAAGAAAAACCAGTGACGAGTTATCTCTAATCGAAAGCGCGAAAGTGTTAAGGTCATAATCTAATCAATTATGTGTTTGCATCATTTTTATTGTATATTTATTGAGTTAATACTAATAAACTGAAAATTCACAAAAACGTGGGAAAACGGTAAAATATTGCCTAATTCGATGATATTTTGATTAAATCACATAAAGGAAAAGGGAATGATAAACGTCAAAATATTGCTAAATTCGATGATTTCTCGTACGAAACAAAATGCAAGAAAACTTGCTTAAAATGCAATATTATGCGAAATTCTGAGATTTGAAGGCCAAATCACATATCGTGATACAACATGAAATAGTATCGAAATATTGGTAAAAATGAATATATTTACGTAATATCAAACTACATGAAAAACGTGAAAAAAGTCACGATTATACCAAATTTGAGGATTTTAACTTCGAATCATAAAGAGAGGTTTCGTACTATTTAGATCCTTGAAAAGACATATGACAATGTTGTTTCCAATACAAATTATAAAAATCAATGTGTTTTCATTAGAATTAACTAAAATGTTCCTGATTTTCCGTTTATATTACCGATGGAAGATGTCCACGTAAAACCGCTCTAATCCGGCTGAAACGTCGATATATGCAATAAAAACAGAACTTCTCCCCTTTTCAATATCTTAATCAGTATTTTAAAGAGAAACAAATAGATGATTGAAAATTAAGTATTTAAGGTTATAATCTAATCAATTATGTGTTTGCATAATTTTTATTGTATATTTATTGAGTTAATACTAATAAACTGAAAATTCACAAAAACGTGGAAAAAACGGCAAAATATTGCCTAATTCGATGATATTTTGATTAAATCACATAAAGGAAAAGGGAATGATAAACGTCAAAATATTGCTAAATTCGATGATTTCTCGTACGAAACAAAATGCAAGAAAACTTGCTTAAAATGCAAAATTATGCGAAAATCTGAGATTTGAAGGCCAAATCACATATCGTGATACTACATGAAATAGTATCGAAATATTGGTAAAAATGAATATATTTACGTAATATCAAACTACATGAAAAACGTGAAAAAAGTCACGATTATACCAAATTTGAGGATTTTAACTTCGAATCATAGTGCAAGGTTTCGTATTATTTAGATCCAAGAAAAGACATATGACAATGTTGTTTCCAATACAAATGATAAAAATCAATGTGTTTTCATTAGAATTAACTGAAATGTTCCTGATTTTCCGTTCATATTACCGATGGAAGATGTACACGTAAAACCGCTCTAATCCGGCTGAAACGTCGATATATGCAATAAAAACAGAACTTCTCCCCTTTTCAATATCTTACTCAGTATTTTAAAGAGAAACAAATAGATGATTGTAAATGAAGTATTTAACACTTTCGCGCTCTCGGCGCTCAAAAAAAAAAATACCCCAGATGCTTTCGGCACTTCGCGCGCCTACGCGGTAAGACCGAAAAAGTGTACACTCTTTTGACTGTCCTGACAATAATTGAAGGCGCACGTATTTAAATTTGGTATCACTGTGTTTGCAATGAAATTGTCTATAAGAGCATACCTATAAAATACCGCCCAAGCATAAGGAGTATCAACACCAAATAAAAAACTATGCAGATCACTCGCCGAGAGCGCCAAACAGCAACAAAATGTTTCCACTCTCTTAATGGTTGCGAAGCCTACAGTTGTCCTACATCGCTAATTTTGGTATCATTGGAATCGCAATAAAATTCTCTACACGGACATATGCATATGAATGTTTAATATAGGTAATTGCCCACCCGCAAGAGTGTCTGAAGTGGAGAGTAGTTAGCCGCGAGCGCACTGGCAAAAACACAATCATGCTTGGAAAGTTTATACATTTATACGTTTCCTGACCCTACTTTTCTATGTACGTATTTCTTTTTTATACCAATGTGTTCGCAATAAAATTTCCTATCAGATGAACTGTATAACATTTGTACAAAGCATGTGTAAGAGAAGCGCCAAATATAGAACCACGTCGCTCAGTATGCGTTCGCGGCAGAAACGAACGCATTGTTTTCGTTCGTTTGATGTTTGTCATGTTTATACTTGTTGAAACATTTTATAATTTGTATGACAGTGATCGCAGTAAAATTCCCTACACAGACATATACATAAAACATACAAATATTTCCCACGTGTTGGATATATCAACGGCTAAAGGGAACCCACTGCCACACGCTCGCCACACCCCCACACATACTTTGTGTATTTTTTTTTTTACTCATAGAAGTTTATGTGATATAATATTCATTCTGGTACCAAAAAAATTCGCAAATAAATTCTCTACAAAACAAAAGTATCCCCATCCATTTCGGTTAAAAAATGGAATTTATAGAAATATTTTTTCGATTGACGAGAAAAGTAGGCAGTTATGCGGAATCGTAAGAAAAACCAGTGACGAGTTATCTCTAATCGAAAGCGCGAAAGTGTTAAGGTCATAATCTAATCAATTATGTGTTTGCATCATTTTTATTGTATATTTATTGAGTTAATACTAATAAACTGAAAATTCACAAAAACGTGGGAAAACGGTAAAATATTGCCTAATTCGATGATATTTTGATTAAATCACATAAAGGAAAAGGGAATGATAAACGTCAAAATATTGCTAAATTCGATGATTTCTCGTACGAAACAAAATGCAAGAAAACTTGCTTAAAATGCAATATTATGCGAAATTCTGAGATTTGAAGGCCAAATCACATATCGTGATACAACATGAAATAGTATCGAAATATTGGTAAAAATGAATATATTTACGTAATATCAAACTACATGAAAAACGTGAAAAAAGTCACGATTATACCAAATTTGAGGATTTTAACTTCGAATCATAAAGAGAGGTTTCGTACTATTTAGATCCTTGAAAAGACATATGACAATGTTGTTTCCAATACAAATTATAAAAATCAATGTGTTTTCATTAGAATTAACTAAAATGTTCCTGATTTTCCGTTTATATTACCGATGGAAGATGTCCACGTAAAACCGCTCTAATCCGGCTGAAACGTCGATATATGCAATAAAAACAGAACTTCTCCCCTTTTCAATATCTTAATCAGTATTTTAAAGAGAAACAAATAGATGATTGAAAATTAAGTATTTAAGGTTATAATCTAATCAATTATGTGTTTGCATAATTTTTATTGTATATTTATTGAGTTAATACTAATAAACTGAAAATTCACAAAAACGTGGAAAAACGGCAAAATATTGCCTAATTCGATGATATTTTGATTAAATCACATAAAGGAAAAGGGAATGATAAACGTCAAAATATTGCTAAATTCGATGATTTCTCGTACGAAACAAAATGCAAGAAAACTTGCTTAAAATGCAAAATTATGCGAAAATCTGAGATTTGAAGGCCAAATCACATATCGTGATACTACATGAAATAGTATCGAAATATTGGTAAAAATGAATATATTTACGTAATATCAAACTACATGAAAAACGTGAAAAAAGTCACGATTATACCAAATTTGAGGATTTTAACTTCGAATCATAGTGCAAGGTTTCGTATTATTTAGATCCAAGAAAAGACATATGACAATGTTGTTTCCAATACAAATGATAAAAATCAATGTGTTTTCATTAGAATTAACTGAAATGTTCCTGATTTTCCGTTCATATTACCGATGGAAGATGTACACGTAAAACCGCTCTAATCCGGCTGAAACGTCGATATATGCAATAAAAACAGAACTTCTCCCCTTTTCAATATCTTACTCAGTATTTTAAAGAGAAACAAATAGATGATTGTAAATGAAGTATTTAACACTTTCGCGCTCTCGGCGCTCAAAAAAAAAAATACCCCAGATGCTTTCGGCACTTCGCGCGCCTACGCGGTAAGACCGAAAAAGTGTACACTCTTTTGACTGTCCTGACAATAATTGAAGGCGCACGTATTTAAATTTGGTATCACTGTGTTTGCAATGAAATTGTCTATAAGAGCATACCTATAAAATACCGCCCAAGCATAAGGAGTATCAACACCAAATAAAAAACTATGCAGATCACTCGCCGAGAGCGCCAAACAGCAACAAATGTTTCCACTCTCTTAATGGTTGCGAAGCCTACAGTTGTCCTACATCGCTAATTTTGGTATCATTGGAATCGCAATAAAATTCTCTACACGGACATATGCATATGAATGTTTAATATAGGTAATTGCCCACCCGCAAGAGTGTCTGAAGTGGAGAGTAGTTAGCCGCGAGCGCACTGGCAAAAACACAATCATGCTTGGAAAGTTTATACATTTATACGTTTCCTGACCCTACTTTTCTATGTACGTATTTCTTTTTTATACCAATGTGTTCGCAATAAAATTTCCTATCAGATGAACTGTATAACATTTGTACAAAGCATGTGTAAGAGAAGCGCCAAATATAGAACCACGTCGCTCAGTATGCGTTCGCGGCAGAAACGAACGCATTGTTTTCGTTCGTTTGATGTTTGTCATGTTTATACTTGTTGAAACATTTTATAATTTGTATGACAGTGATCGCAGTAAAATTCCCTACACAGACATATACATAAAACATACAAATATTTCCCACGTGTTGGATATATCAACGGCTAAAGGGAACCCACTGCCACACGCTCGCCACACCCCCACACATACTTTGTGTATTTTTTTTTTTACTCATAGAAGTTTATGTGATATAATATTCATTCTGGTACCAAAAAAATTCGCAAATAAATTCTCTACAAAACAAAAGTATCCCCATCCATTTCGGTTAAAAAATGGAATTTATAGAAATATTTTTTCGATTGACGAGAAAAGTAGGCAGTTATGCGGAATCGTAAGAAAAACCAGTGACGAGTTATCTCTAATCGAAAGCGCGAAAGTGTTAAGGTCATAATCTAATCAATTATGTGTTTGCATCATTTTTATTGTATATTTATTGAGTTAATACTAATAAACTGAAAATTCACAAAAACGTGGGAAAACGGTAAAATATTGCCTAATTCGATGATATTTTGATTAAATCACATAAAGGAAAAGGGAATGATAAACGTCAAAATATTGCTAAATTCGATGATTTCTCGTACGAAACAAAATGCAAGAAAACTTGCTTAAAATGCAATATTATGCGAAATTCTGAGATTTGAAGGCCAAATCACATATCGTGATACTACATGAAATAGTATCGAAATATTGGTAAAAATGAATATATTTACGTAATATCAAACTACATGAAAAACGTGAAAAAAGTCACGATTATACCAAATTTGAGGATTTTAACTTCGAATCATAAAGAGAGGTTTCGTACTATTTAGATCCAAGAAAAGACATATGACAATGTTGTTTCCAATACAAATTATAAAAATCAATGTGTTTTCATTAGAATTAACTAAAATGTTCCTGATTTTCCGTTTATATTACCGATGGAAGATGTCCACGTAAAACCGCTCTAATCCGGCTGAAACGTCGATATATGCAATAAAAACCGAACTTCTCCCCTTTTCAATATCTTAATCAGTATTTTAAAGAGAAACAAATAGATGATTGAAATAAAGTATTTAAGGTTATAATCTAATCAATTATGTGTTTGCATAATTTTTATTGTATATTTATTGAGTTAATACTAATAAACTGAAAATTCACAAAAACGTGGAAAAACGGCAAAATATTGCCTAATTCGATGATATTTTGATTAAATCACATAAAGGAAAAGGGAATGATAAACGTCAAAATATTGCTAAATTCGATGATTTCTCGTACGAAACAAAATGCAAGAAAACTTGCTTAAAATGCAAAATTATGCGAAAATCTGAGATTTGAAGGCCAAATCACATATCGTGATACTACATGAAATAGTATCGAAATATTGGTAAAAATGAATATATTTACGTAATATCAAACTACACGAAAAACGTGAAAAAAGTCACGATTATACCAAATTTGAGGATTTTAACTTCGAATCATAATGCAAGGTTTCGTATTATTTAGATCCAAGAAAAGACATATGACAATGTTGTTTCCAATACAAATGATAAAAATCAATGTGTTTTCATTAGAATTAACTGAAATGTTCCTGATTTTCCGTTCATATTACCGATGGAAGATGTACACGTAAAACCGCTCTAATCCGGCTGAAACGTCGATATATGCAATAAAAACAGAACTTCTCCCCTTTTCAATATCTTACTCAGTATTTTAAAGAGAAACAAATAGATGATTGTAAATGAAGTATTTAAGGTTATAATCTAATCAATTATGTGTTTGCATCATTTTTATTGTATATTTATTGAGTTAATACTAATAAACTGAAAATTCACAAAAAAACGTGGAAAAACGGCAAAATATTGCCTAATTCGATGATATTTTGATTAAATCACATAAAGGAAAAGGGAATGATAAACGTCAAAATATTGCTAAATTCGATGATTTCTCGTAGGAAACAAAATGCAAGAAAACTTGCTTAAAATGCAATATTATGCGAAATTCTGAGATTTGAAGGCCAAATCACATATCGTGATACTACATGAAATAGTATCGAAATATTGGTAAAAATGAATATATTTACGTAATATCAAACTACATGAAAAACGTGAAAAAAGTCACGATTATACCAAATTTGAGGATTTTAACTTTGAATCATGAAGAGAGGTTTCGTACTATTTAGATCCTTGAAAAGACATATGACAATGTTGTTTCCAATACAAATGATAAAAATCAATGTGTTTTCATTAGAATTAACTAAAATGTTCCTGATTTTCCGTTTATATTACCGATGGAAGATGTCCACGTAAAACCGCTCTAATCCGGCTGAAACGTCGATATATGCAATAAAAACCGAACTTCTCCCCTTTTCAATATCTTAATCAGTATTTTAAAGAGAAACAAATAGATGATTGAAAATAAAGTATTTAAGGTTATAATCTAATCAATTATGTGTTTGCATAATTTTTATTGTATATTTATTGAGTTAATACTAATAAACTGAAAATTCACAAAAACGTGGAAAAAACGGCAAAATATTGCCTAATTCGATGATATTTTGATTAAATCACATAAAGGAAAAGGGAATGATAAACGTCAAAATATTGCTAAATTCGATGATTTCTCGTACGAAACAAAATGCAAGAAAACTTGCTTAAAATGCAAAATTATGCGAAAATCTGAGATTTGAAGGCCAAATCACATATCGTGATACTACATGAAATAGTATCGAAATATTGGTAAAAATGAATATATTTACGTAATATCAAACTACATGAAAAACGTGAAAAAAGTCACGATTATACCAAATTTGAGGATTTTAACTTCGAATCATAGTGCAAGGTTTCGTATTATTTAGATCCAAGAAAAGACATATGACAATGTTGTTTCCAATACAAATGATAAAAATCAATGTGTTTTCATTAGAATTAACTGAAATGTTCCTGATTTTCCGTTCATATTACCGATGGAAGATGTACACGTAAAACCGCTCTAATCCGGCTGAAACGTCGATATATGCAATAACAACAGAACTTCTCCCCTTTTCAATATCTTACTCAGTATTTTAAAGAGAAACAAATAGATGATTGTAAATGAAGTATTTAACACTTTCGCGCTCTCGGCGCTCAAAAAAAAAAATACCCCAGATGCTTTCGGCACTTCGCGCGCCTACGCGGTAAGACCGAAAAAGTGTACACTCTTTTGACTGTCCTGACAATAATTGAAGGCGCACGTATTTAAATTTGGTATCACTGTGTTTGCAATGAAATTGTCTATAAGAGCATACCTATAAAATACCGCCCAAGCATAAGGAGTATCAACACCAAATAAAAAACTATGCAGATCACTCGCCGAGAGCGCCAAACAGCAACAAAATGTTTCCACTCTCTTAATGGTTGCGAAGCCTACAGTTGTCCTACATCGCTAATTTTGGTATCATTGGAATCGCAATAAAATTCTCTACACGGACATATGCATATGAATGTTTAATATAGGTAATTGCCCACCCGCAAGAGTGTCTGAAGTGGAGAGTAGTTAGCCGCGAGCGCACTGGCAAAAACACAATCATGCTTGGAAAGTTTATACATTTATACGTTTCCTGACCCTACTTTTCTATGTACGTATTTCTTTTTTATACCAATGTGTTCGCAATAAAATTTCCTATCAGATGAACTGTATAACATTTGTACAAAGCATGTGTAAGAGAAGCGCCAAATATAGAACCACGTCGCTCAGTATGCGTTCGCGGCAGAAACGAACGCATTGTTTTCGTTCGTTTGATGTTTGTCATGTTTATACTTGTTGAAACATTTTATAATTTGTATGACAGTGATCGCAGTAAAATTCCCTACACAGACATATACATAAAACATACAAATATTTCCCACGTGTTGGATATATCAACGGCTAAAGGGAACCCACTGCCACACGCTCGCCACACCCCCACACATACTTTGTGTATTTTTTTTTTTACTCATAGAAGTTTATGTGATATAATATTCATTCTGGTACCAAAAAAATTCGCAAATAAATTCTCTACAAAACAAAAGTATCCCCATCCATTTCGGTTAAAAAATGGAATTTATAGAAATATTTTTTCGATTGACGAGAAAAGTAGGCAGTTATGCGGAATCGTAAGAAAAACCAGTGACGAGTTATCTCTAATCGAAAGCGCGAAAGTGTTAAGGTCATAATCTAATCAATTATGTGTTTGCATCATTTTTATTGTATATTTATTGAGTTAATACTAATAAACTGAAAATTCACAAAAACGTGGGAAAACGGTAAAATATTGCCTAATTCGATGATATTTTGATTAAATCACATAAAGGAAAAGGGAATGATAAACGTCAAAATATTGCTAAATTCGATGATTTCTCGTACGAAACAAAATGCAAGAAAACTTGCTTAAAATGCAATATTATGCGAAATTCTGAGATTTGAAGGCCAAATCACATATCGTGATACAACATGAAATAGTATCGAAATATTGGTAAAAATGAATATATTTACGTAATATCAAACTACATGAAAAACGTGAAAAAAGTCACGATTATACCAAATTGAGGATTTTAACTTCGAATCATAAAGAGAGGTTTCGTACTATTTAGATCCTTGAAAAGACATATGACAATGTTGTTTCCAATACAAATTATAAAAATCAATGTGTTTTCATTAGAATTAACTAAAATGTTCCTGATTTTCCGTTTATATTACCGATGGAAGATGTCCACGTAAAACCGCTCTAATCCGGCTGAAACGTCGATATATGCAATAAAAACAGAACTTCTCCCCTTTTCAATATCTTAATCAGTATTTTAAAGAGAAACAAATAGATGATTGAAAATTAAGTATTTAAGGTTATAATCTAATCAATTATGTGTTTGCATAATTTTTATTGTATATTTATTGAGTTAATACTAATAAACTGAAAATTCACAAAAACGTGGAAAAACGGCAAAATATTGCCTAATTCGATGATATTTTGATTAAATCACATAAAGGAAAAGGGAATGATAAACGTCAAAATATTGCTAAATTCGATGATTTCTCGTACGAAACAAAATGCAAGAAAACTTGCTTAAAATGCAAAATTATGCGAAAATCTGAGATTTGAAGGCCAAATCACATATCGTGATACTACATGAAATAGTATCGAAATATTGGTAAAAATGAATATATTTACGTAATATCAAACTACATGAAAAACGTGAAAAAAGTCACGATTATACCAAATTTGAGGATTTTAACTTCGAATCATAGTGCAAGGTTTCGTATTATTTAGATCCAAGAAAAGACATATGACAATGTTGTTTCCAATACAAATGATAAAAATCAATGTGTTTTCATTAGAATTAACTGAAATGTTCCTGATTTTCCGTTCATATTACCGATGGAAGATGTACACGTAAAACCGCTCTAATCCGGCTGAAACGTCGATATATGCAATAAAAACAGAACTTCTCCCCTTTTCAATATCTTACTCAGTATTTTAAAGAGAAACAAATAGATGATTGTAAATGAAGTATTTAACACTTTCGCGCTCTCGGCGCTCAAAAAAAAAATACCCCAGATGCTTTCGGCACTTCGCGCGCCTACGCGGTAAGACCGAAAAAGTGTACACTCTTTTGACTGTCCTGACAATAATTGAAGGCGCACGTATTTAAATTTGGTATCACTGTGTTTGCAATGAAATTGTCTATAAGAGCATACCTATAAAATACCGCCCAAGCATAAGGAGTATCAACACCAAATAAAAAACTATGCAGATCACTCGCCGAGAGCGCCAAACAGCAACAAAATGTTTCCACTCTCTTAATGGTTGCGAAGCCTACAGTTGTCCTACATCGCTAATTTTGGTATCATTGGAATCGCAATAAAATTCTCTACACGGACATATGCATATGAATGTTTAATATAGGTAATTGCCCACCCGCAAGAGTGTCTGAAGTGGAGAGTAGTTAGCCGCGAGCGCACTGGCAAAAACACAATCATGCTTGGAAAGTTTATACATTTATACGTTTCCTGACCCTACTTTTCTATGTACGTATTTCTTTTTTATACCAATGTGTTCGCAATAAAATTTCCTATCAGATGAACTGTATAACATTTGTACAAAGCATGTGTAAGAGAAGCGCCAAATATAGAACCACGTCGCTCAGTATGCGTTCGCGGCAGAAACGAACGCATTGTTTTCGTTCGTTTGATGTTTGTCATGTTTATACTTGTTGAAACATTTTATAATTTGTATGACAGTGATCGCAGTAAAATTCCCTACACAGACATATACATAAAACATACAAATATTTCCCACGTGTTGGATATATCAACGGCTAAAGGGAACCCACTGCCACACGCTCGCCACACCCCCACACATACTTTGTGTATTTTTTTTTTACTCATAGAAGTTTATGTGATATAATATTCATTCTGGTACCAAAAAAATTCGCAAATAAATTCTCTACAAAACAAAAGTATCCCCATCCATTTCGGTTAAAAAATGGAATTTATAGAAATATTTTTTCGATTGACGAGAAAAGTAGGCAGTTATGCGGAATCGTAAGAAAAACCAGTGACGAGTTATCTCTAATCGAAAGCGCGAAAGTGTTAAGGTCATAATCTAATCAATTATGTGTTTGCATCATTTTTATTGTATATTTATTGAGTTAATACT
>NC_091184.1:12156819-12259441 GCF_040958095.1 Procambarus clarkii | reverse complement strand
AAGGGTTCAAAAGGACAGAGGACACTGTCCCATGGAGCATCACACTCTAGCATCTGCCAACCAAGCCACCCCCTCACGATGCCAACAGGCTGGAAAGAGAGGTAGAGATGAGAAAGACGAGAGGGCGAAGAATTCTGCCAGGTGGAACACCAGTGTTAATGGGTAGATTGGGAAAATTAGAATCATTCACAAGAGACATACTGGAGCCTGTCACTGAGGTAAGATTGTAGGTATTGGAGGGAGTGGCCTCTTACTCCGTAATGTTGTAATTTATGAAGGTTACTGTGTTAAGTGTCAAAAAGTCTTATTTAGGTAAACAAATAAATAAACTGGGTACTCATTTTTTTCAAGAGCTGCATATATCCAGTTAATCATACTAATCAGTATATGATTGGTCCTTTTCTGGGCCTAAAGCCATTATGGCAAAAATTAAGTATATTTAGGTTTGCTAAATAGGAGTAATGCTGCTTGTAGATTATCTCATTAAAATATTTCAGACAAAATTGGCAGAATTGATATTGGTCTATAATTGTTGACTTGAGTGAGGTTGACTTCAGCCCCTTTTAAGGACTAAGGTTACTCTTGCTTTTTTTTTTAGAATATCAATAAAGGTTTGGAGTTTGAATGATTTGTTGTAGAGCAATGCAATGAATGGAGCTAAATATCTAGAGGCTTTTTTGTAATTTAGGGTTCGCGTCCCAACATGTGTTATCTGTGCATGATTGTTCATTCATCAACTGTAAATTACCTCAAGTCCATCATCACCCAACAAAAACCTGTTATCAGAACTATAAAACTGTCTTCAAACAAGACACACCCTCTCTGTTTAAATTCCGTAAACATGCTAAATATACACTCGGTCTACACATTCTCTTGTGCCATTTATATGTACAAAACCTTGTTCCTAAATGATAATCCTGATCTGAAACTCTTCATTGGTAGATTTAATAGAACCCACGAGAACCACAACATAAATAAATATATCTTTGATATAAACTGAGTAATGCTAATATAATTCCCAGTCAGGATTATGTAATTCACAATCATCTTAATATAATTGACAGTTTGGATAATATAATTGCCAGAGAGGATTATGCCAGTTTGGATAATATAATAGACACAGAGGATTATGCCAGTTAGGCTAATATAATTGCCACTCAGGCTAATATAACTTCGAATCAAGCTTTTTCACCCATAGGGTTATCAGGGTTATTGATCGATTGAACTGCCAACCCGCTGAAGCCATACCTGCCAAAACTGTGCTGAATTTCAAAATATACTTGAAAAGATCATCAAAGCAAATGGGGGATGCAGGGAACCTTCAACAAGCCGCTGGCTTCCTATTCTCATCGAGGCCACTAAAGTTAATGGCCCTCTGGTAAGTCGGGTAAAATATTATTTCCAGACAATTACAGCATAACTGATAAAGTTAGGAAAGAGTAATATAAATTTCTGGTAAATTTAGAGTGTTATATATTTCAAGAGTAATATAAATTTAAATTACATATTCACTTGACTGACAGTTATAAATACCAGTCAGCCTTCTATAAACTGTGGTAAAATATTTATAACCAAGAGTAGAACTCATAAATGGGCCTCAACAAAAAATAAAAATGCACATCAAATTGCATATGAATCTGATGAGAAAATTCCTTGATTAATTTATTTCCCTACCAATCAAATAGTCTCATCTTAACTATGTCTCAGACTGTCTTCACCATCTCCAATGCTAAATAATATTACAACAAAAATGTCCATAACTTCGCTACAGAGTATATTATATTTAAATAAATTTCCACAGAGAACAAAAACCACATCATTATTTACATAAATATGAAGAAAAACATTTAAAGCTTTGTTTTATCTTTGCTAAACTAAAGAGATATTTCTATACTTATAAGCACTTTTAAGTTTTCCTGCATTGACAGCTTCTCTAGTTCTTGGTTGGTCATCTAATTTTCATAAAAAAACAATATAATAAAATATCTTCAGATATTTACCTTTCATGGTGAAGTGTATTTCTCAAACAAAATATAATTACTTCTGAAGAACATCCAACTGACATTGTGATAGCATACTGCCAAATTAAAGGTAAGTTAATATACCATTATGTGCCTCATTATCCTTTAACATTCTCTTCATTATCTTCCACACTCAAAGTGTTTAGCCTATTATCTGCATGTATCATCTTGTGCCTCTTCATATTTTCAAGATGACTGAATTTCTTCCCACACTTCGGACACTCGTGATGTTTTTCACCTGAATGCACTAACATATGCTTTATTATAGTTCCACGTTCTCTAATTTTTTGCCACACTCGGCACATTGAAAAGGTCTCATCCGTATGCATCATCCTGTGAGTCTTCATATACCCACTCTGACTGAATCTCTTCCCACACTCTGGACACTAATGAGTGTTGTCTCTGAATGCACTACATGTGAGTCTTCATATCTCCAAGACGACTGAATTTCTTCTCACACTCTGGACACTCATGAGGTTTGTCACCTGAATGCACTAACATGTGCTTTATTATATTTCCACGATTTCTAAATTTTTTTCCACACTCGGCACATTGAAAAGGTCTCTTATCCGCATGCACCATCCTGTGAGTCTTCATACTTCCACGCTGACTGAATCTCTTCCCACACTCTGGACACTTATGAGGTTTCTCTCCTGAATGCACAAGCATGTGAGTCTTCATATCTCCACGACGACTAAATCTCTTTCCACATTCTGAACACTCATGAGGTTTGTCTCCTGAATGCACTACATGTGAGTCTTCATATTTCCAGGAATACTGAACCTCTTCCCACACTCTGGACACTCATGTGGTTTGTCACCTGAATGCACTAACATATGAGTCTTCATATTTCCACGCTGACTGAATCTCTTCCCACACTCTGGACACTCATGAGGTTTGTCTTCTGAATGCACTAGCATGTGAGTCTTCATATCTCCAAGACGACTAAATCTCTTTCCACACTCTGGACACTCATAAGGTTTGTCACCTGAATGCACTAACATGTGAGTCTTCAAACTTCCAGGACGGGTGAATACCTTCAGACACTGTGGACACTGGTGAGTCTTCATCTTCTTTATGACAGGTGCAGTTTGTGTGAAGGTTTTCTCCCCCGGATGTTGGGAGAAGCGTCAAGGCTTGAGCGTTGTTTCTTAGAGTTAGACGTGATGTGAGCACTTGGCGGTAAATGGTGGTGCTTCTTCTTTATGATAGGTGCAGTTTGTGTCAAGGTTTTCCCTTAATGCTCGTGCTGGACATCACCGGCCTGCTAAAATGGCGGCGGTTGTTTACTCTCTCATCACCTGAGCGTTCCAATGTTTTGGTCTGGTTCCACATATAATTTTTCCAACCTCTTAATTTTGTTTATATCTAGTCATTTAAAATTAACACTTGTATTTATTCTCATATTTTTTAATCAAAGAATGTACTTGGAATTGTTTCTTTAAACATAATGCCACACGATTATACTTTTTGAAGGAAACAGCTCTCCCATAGTGGATGTGTTCTGAACCTAAATGGAATCTGACCCATGTATCAATCGGGTCAACCCTTGTGTTTCGTTTCCAAAATGGTTGCCCATGTTGTAAACAGGATCTGTATGTCAAAACTTTATAAGGACAATATTTAAAGTAACACCGAAGTTATTTGTTGTTGTATAAAAGTTGCATATTTAATGGCTCGTAGAGCTGGAAACCCGCAATATTAATTTCAGAACAATGCTTATTTCACGCAGATTCCTTAATAAACATAAGAGTTTTATGTCTCAAGAAAGATAGAAACATAAGCTTCATTTTAAATACCTTACCATGAGCATATTTGAATTTAAAGCGATGATACTTGTATTTTTATAATCACCGAGCTCCGACCCCGCACAGACTGATCGACAGAGCAACTATCTCAGAACTATGCTTATTTCACATAAATTCGTTATTAAACACAAATGTTTTATGTCTTAAGAAAGAAATATAAGCTTCATTTTAAATATGTTACCATAGACATATATATAAAGCTCAAGCGAAGATACATATGTTTTTATAGTGGCATTCAGTAGCTTATAGTGGCTTTAGGCATTGTATGTACTAGCTCTATCTATAAAGCCAACAAACTTTGTAAAATCTCTTTATGTATGTACCTTTACCTAAATAAAAATGATTATTATTATTATTACTTATCGGTAATGGAGTGCTGGGGCCAGATTCACGAAGGTACTTACGAATGTTTTTCTTCTTAGCGCCTTCGTGGCGGCTACGTCGGTATTCAGGTAGCTACACTAAGAAGAAAACCTTCGTAAGTTTGCTCCGTCATCTAAGTGTACTGTCGACCACTCGTAGCTTTACGTAAACTGGATATAAGTCAATTTTTCTCTACTACATAACACTGGGATCGATTTCAATTACACTTTCGCCCGGCGAAGACTCAGCATTGAGTCCTCAGTGCGGCAACAGTAGCGGCGTTTTCGGGAAGATTTTGTTCTGGTTTTGGATATTATATGCATATACACCTGTAGGAAATTTCATTGCGAATACATTGATACCAAAATGAAAGACCTAGGACCAGAATTGAGGTAAAGTTGAAAACAGAATACCCATTTTATTGCTCTTTATTAGCGCTCACAGGGAACGCTCTGTCACATTCTCTGTTTGCTGTGGGTGGTACGCCGATTGATTGATTGATAAAGATTAGGCCACCCAAGAGATGGCACGGGCATGAATAGCCTGTAAGTGGTACAATTTTTTTTCTCTCAGTATTCTGAGGTTGCATTTAACCATCAAGCTGTTATCGCGGGGGAGGATACTGCTTCACAGTCTTTATGAGGGTGTCCAGCTGCTGGACACCTTTGTTGACCAGGAGAGTGGCTGTGTTGATGGCTTCAGGGTGGCCACTGCATGATCCAGGAACTCCTAAAGCTCTTCTAAGGTCATTGGTTGCTTCACATTCCAGAAGATGTGAAGTAATGGCTTTTCTGTGAAAGTTTGGCAGAAGATGCACTCTCTCTGTCGGGGTTCACCAATCTCCCAGTTGCATCTGTAACCTAGACGTAGTCTATATAACCTAACTGCTATTTCCCTGTGGATTCCTTTTGGGATATTTAACCTTTCTAATTTGGTTGCCTGAAGATACCATGTTGCAGATGACGAACCTTCAGCTATTCTCTGGTGTAGGTCGGCTTTGTTGAGATGTGAGAGTTTTTTGGTGATGATGTTTTTTATGTTCTCTAGGCTGGGTTGAATTGTTTTATGTATCACTGGATGACGAGTTGCCAATTTAGCAATTACATCAGCTTTTTCATTTAATGGGATTCCAATATGGGATGGGATCCAGTTTAAAGTTATGTTGAGTCCTTTGCCTTTATAGCGACTGCTCCAAGATACAAAATGGTGGTAATTATTTCCACATTATCTTTCCACTGTTTTTGTCCTAGTATTTGAAGTGCAGCATTTGAGTCTGTGTGTATGATTGCATTTTGAGTGTTTTGTGCAATCACATATGCGAATGCCTGTTCAATGGCAAACAGCTCAGTTTGGGTTGATGATACTAGTCCTCCCAGTCTCCAATATGCCTGTACGCTGGTCGTGCAAAGAGCAGCGCCAGCACTCTCATATTCTGTGTCCATCGATCCGTCTGTGAAGATGTGGGTGGCTCCTGCTACTGCTATGCAGTAGCAGGAGATATTTGCTCTTCTATTATGCGCCTTAGGATTGTCGGATCATAGGCAGCCTTTTTCATTGGGAGACTTTCTATTACTATTTTGAAAGTAGGCTCTTCCCACGGCGCGGAAGGAGTGTAATTTGGGTGTGGATGATCACCCTCTCTATCAAGAATCATGTTTTTTAAATGTAGTCTGTTTATAGGACTTTTCCTGCTCTTGCAACCCAAGAGTTTCCATTGTTTTGGCCTAGTCCAACCACCAAGGCCTGCAGTACTGGGATTGGATCAGAAGAAATAATTATCTTACTGATAATTGTAGCTGTCCTTTGTGATATTCTTTCTTGTAGAGAGGGCAAACCCGTCTCCAGTCTAAGGGTTTCAAGCCTGGTGCACATGGGGGCTCCCAGTGCAGCTCTCATAGCATTGTTTTGGGCAGCTTCAAGCTTTTTCCACTGTTGGTGTGATAGATTTGTGAGTGCAGGTGCGGCATAATCGATCACTGATCTGACTGCCTGTACATAGTATGTGCAAAGGACTTGCAGATTGGCTCCTCCAGAAAGGGAGGTTAGCGACCTGAGGATTGCCGTCCGGGCCGCAGTTCGCTCTCTCAAGTAAGTGACCTCAGCATTAAAATTCATGTGTGTGTCCAGGATGATTCCTAGATACTGATAGGTGTCGACCCCTTCTATTGGTTGACCCTGTACTGTGAGTTGGATGTTGGGCTTCGTTATTTTTATGGGCATGGCCTTTGACTTTGAGGGGTTGAGTTTGATTCCAATCTGTTTTGCCTCTTTACTGATGCAGTCTAAGCATTTGGGTGCAAGGCGCGCCGCATCCCTTCCTTTTATGATGATGACAAAGTCGTCCGCGTAGTTTAGCAGCCTGCAGTGATGTGGGAGTTTCAACCTCATTATTCTTTCCATTAAACAGTTGTAGAGAAGAGGGCTAAGAATACCTCCTTGCGGTGTACCATTTTCATGTCTTTTGTACTCAGAGACTGTGCCATGAAGTTTTACTCTTGCTTCTCTGTTTATGAGACAGTTTTTGGTCCAGGAGAGCAGGTTGCCTCTGACCTCTTTGTCAATGAGGCAGCAGAGAATAGCTGGGGCGCTAGCCAGTTCAAAGGCTTTTTCGAGGTCCAGGAATATCAGCATTCCTGGTCTGTCATTCAAGTGGGCTAACAGAGTTGTAATACATTCCACTGTGCCAACCCCTCTTCTATAGGCATACATATCATGGTGCAGTTTAGGCATTTTCCACTCCAGTCTGTTGAGTGCCATTCTGTCAGCCGTCTTGGCTGCACAGCTTTGGAGAGAGATGGGCCTGGGATTAGCTGGATCTTTGGGTTTTGGGATCGGCACTATGTCTGCTCTATTCCAAGCAGAAGGTCTAGTTTGAGAAGTCCAGGCTAAATTAATTAACCTTAGGTATGCAGCGTCTCCCTCTGGGCCGAGGTTTCTAATAATTTTATAGGTTATTTTGTCGGCTCCAGGGAATGTATCCTTGGAGTTTTTCTTAGCCCGATTGAGCTCATCCAGTGTGAAGGGGGCATTAGTGTCAGAGACTTCTTCACATGCTGTAAGGATTCTGTGCCACCTTTCTTCCTCTAGTCCGGTCTGTACTGCTAATACATCTGGTGGAAGTTGATTGCTGGCTGCTCTCTCTGCAAACCTGGTTGCCAGTACTTCGGCTTCCTGTTGTGGATCCTTGGGGTGTGGAGCTTTAGGTGTTTTATTCCCTTTGGCCCGGTGAATTTGCTGCCACATCTCTCCGAGAGAGGTGTGTTCATTCAGGTGTGAACACCATTCCAGCCACTTTTGTTCTTTTATTTGTCTGGTCTCTCGATGTACATGTTCCTTGACCTCACAAAGTAAGATCCTGTTGCGGTCACTTGGCTGCTTTTTGTATAGCTTTCTTGTTCTATTGAGTCTATGGTTGAGTTCTTTGACACGTTCGCAATAGTACCAATGATCTTTATGGTGTCCGGTGGACTGTTTTTTTCAGTGGGATTGAGTGGTTGGCTGCACTTTGAATCGCTTTGACAAATTCTTGTTCTGCCTGATTAATGTTTTCGGGAAGATCATAGTTTCTTTGCCACTCTGAAATGAGGTTTTGAAATAGGTCCCAGTTTGCTAAAGCAAAGTTCCAGGCTTCAGATGGAGGCGGAGGTGGGGTGGGTAGGTCTAACTGAAGATCAATTTGGACCCCATAGTGGTCGCTTGTGAGTGTGGGCTCAACTGACCATGTTGCTGCATCTCTTAGGGAGGCTGAAACGAAGGTTAGGTCTAATCTGCCTCCTTGGATGTGGGTAGGTTCATTCTTGTTTAGGATTTGTATTTCTGGAAGCAGGTCCAGTAGATGTGTAATGTGTATGCCGGCTTCATTTGTTCTGTTCGAGCCCAGTGCCAATCGATGATGGGCATTAAAATCTCCACAAATGATTGTGTTTGTTGTTGTCGCGTGTCCAAATAACACAGAGAGATCCATTTCGGCTTGTGGAGACCTGTACACATTGAACACTTCAAGTTTGTCGTGTCTTAACTCAATGGTGACTCCCATTACCTCTGTCCCTGCTCCACAATTGGGTGGGCTGTTTATGGATTTGGAGATCAGGTCACATCTTACATAGATTGCACATCCCCTGGATTGCCCATTGATCCATGGAAGGAAGAAGCCTCGATAGCCTGAGATTTTAGGTTCTAATCCGGCTCGAAGCAAGCTCTCCTGTAGTATCAGGATGTCTATGCCCTTGGTTGCTGCTATGCATTGCAAGTGTTGCAATTTAGTGCGCAGTCCTTGCGCATTCCATTGCAGGATCTTTAGACCTCTAGGTTCTTGGAATTTGCTGATAATTCCGTGGTATCCATGGAGTCTGATGAACACGCCATGGAAGTTGCAATTGGTGTATAGGTTCTTAGTGGACCTGAAATTGACTCATCAATGTCGCTTTCCGACGAGCTGGACTCTATCTGTTTTTTATGGGGGTGTCTCCTGCCCTGCTGTCTTGACGGTGTGGATATTACATCTTCGAATTTTTTGAGTTTGTGCTCAATTGTCTTCCGAGTCTCTGTGGTTTGCTTGATTCCATGTGAAGACAGCAGACTTTCGATCAACTCAGTGACCAAAGTTTTGAGCATTGGCCAGAGAGCGTCCAGTTCAGTGGAAGCACTATTTAATGTTGTGCAGGTTTGGGGCCTAGTAGCTTTTAGACCCTTCTCGGTGGTAACTTTGACACTGGAATTGCTACTCATATTGGCCCCAGTGTGCTTGCTGGATGAAATGGGAGGCCGACTGCTTTGAACATGATTCTTGTGTCCTCCATCTTTCTTTTTGTCCTGTACTGTCTTCTCACCCTTCACCATGGCCGATGGTGAAGGGCCGTGTGCCCCCTCTTCCTGAATGGGTAGACCCCACGCGGTTTTAGTGGGCATGGGAGCTGGTATTCGTTTTGGTGGGGGTTTCGGCTCCGCTGTAGGCGTGGTGGGGTTCGTTTGAAGCCTTTTGAGCCTTTCAGGGCATTTCAAGTTCCAGGCATGATGTGCCTTGGAACAATTTGGGCATTTTGCCTGAACAGGGTGGTTTGCCTTGAATTTATCAATACATGTTTTTGTATCATGGGGCTGGCTGCAGACTCCGCACCTCACTGGGCGTTGGCAGCCATCTTTGTGATGCCCAAATCTCGGACATCTAAAGCATCTTAGGGGTTCTGGGGTGTAAGGCCTGTGTTGGAACACGCCCCAGATTCCAAGGTCAAGTTTCTCCGGGATCCGTCCTCTTACTGTGAAAAGGACTTGTCGAGTTTCCTGTTTTGTGGTTCGTACTTGGCATCTCTCTGCTGACACCACATAGTTCAGCTTTTCGAGATGGCCAAGGGCCATATGCAAGGGATAGTGGAGGACAATGATTTTACTTATTTTATCCTCTGGTTTCAGTTCCTCACATTTTGCGTATTTTTTTAGAATCGTAGCGGCCGACTCGTCTTTAGGCCTCAGAATGTATTCTCCTTTGAGATTAGGTTTTGCTCTGACCTGAAGCTGGGGGTACTCTTTTTCCAGGTCCACTACAGTAGCGTAGGAAGACTTACCTTCCGTGTGCTGCACTTTGAAGATTGGAAGCGTAGATCTAGTCTGAGGCGCTGGGAGAGCTGGAGAAGCTGGAGAGATTAATGGGCGATGGTTCGTCATGGAGTGGCTTGTCCTGTTAGCCTTATTCACGTGATGCCACTCGCCGTCACTTTCGGAACTAGTATCCATTATCGATGGTCTTTTCCTACACTGAGCTGCATTGCTGGATCGATTATAAGTCAATTGGAATTCCATGATGAAATTCAAATGATCACTTGTGGAGTGGTCTGGTGAGTGAAGGTGACATGCTCTGTGCTACTGGAGACAAAGTCAACGTGTCGGTGGTACGCCGGACATTTGGACTTTATATATGCTTATACTCCGGTAGAGAATTCTATTGCGAACTCAAGGATACCAAAAGGAAAGACCTAGGATGAGAATTGAGATGTCCAAAGTGAAGAGAGAGCCCTTGTCCACTCCCGGGTAAGAAACTCTCACTTTCTCGCCGGGCTTTTGGGGTTTTTATTCATTTAGTCCTGTAGAGAATTCTATTGCGAACACATTGATACCAAATTGAAAACCCAAGGACGAGAATTGAGATGACAAAGTTGAAAAAAGTATACACTTTTCAGAATTACCGCGCCCTCTAATGTAATGAGAGGCACTTTGGGTGGCGCAGAGCTCTCTTTCTGGTAACCGCGGCCCTGTTCTCATCACGTCAACGGGTGGAGATCGCTGCTGCGTTTTACATTATATGCATATACTTCTGTTTGGAATTCTATTGCGAACACATTGATACCAAAATGAAAGAACTAGCACGAGAACTGAGTTGACAAAACTGAAAAGAGTGTAAACATTTTATCCCTCCTGTGCGCGCCCGGGTAGCTTTCTCTCACTTCCCCTTACTAGCTGCATTTGCAAAACATTCGAGAGAATGGTCCTAAACCGTCTCCTCCATAGAATAAGAACCATGCTATCCCCCTCCCCCCCAGATATATGGCTTCATGCATGGAAGGAGTGTGCATCATTGCATCACCACCTTTCTTACCCTGCACACTGAAAAGTCATATACCACCTTCCTAGATCTTAAGTCTGCCTTTGATATTGCAAATAGACATGTTATCTTGAGTGAGCTTGCAAGAATGAATATTGGTGGTCGGCTTCTTTGTTGGATCAGGGGTTACTTATCCAACAGGAAGTCATCTGTATTTTTCCAGGGGCATAGGAATGTAACAAGAGACTTTGAACTAGGTACCCCGCAGGGTGGTGTCCTCAGTCCTACCTTATTTAATATCTTAATAAACACGCTGTTAAACTCTATACCGAGCAAACCCAACGTCCACATCATTAGCTATGCTGATGATATAATGATACACACCACTGGGTATGCTATCACGCAGAACACTCTTAACTCTGTATTAGACTCATATCAGGAACTAGGTTTAATTATCTCAGCAGAGAAAACAAAGATACTAAATCGGCGCCCACCCAGGCAGGGAGGAGCTGTTCGCAAGATGCAACTGTCTGATGGCTCCCAGCTTGACTATGTAAACAGATTCAAATATCTTGGCCTTTAGGTGCCATTATATGGTCCTGTTGTATTCAGACTCTGTCGTCAGTATAAAGAGAGGCTCCGAGCTCTCAAGGCTCACAGGAGACATCTGTCCACTAGGCTAACCATAGCCCGTGCTTCTTGCCCCGCTCCTATGCCAGGTAAGTTACGGGCTCATCATAGCCCGTGCTACTTGGAACTATTTCCGAGTAGCTGAATCTATAACAACAATAACTCTCAAGGCTGTTGCAGGTTATCACTCAGGCTATGGTGCCAATGTCAGAATTGTCAAAATGATGTACCTTGCATACATCAGATCTTTAGTGGATTATGCTGCACCTCTGCTTGTTTTGATGCCTGAAAGAAAGCTTGGAGGGCTTGAAAAATTGCAGAACGAAGCCTTGAGGATAATCCTTGGGTGTCCTCGTACCACAAAGATACTTAATATGAGAAAGGAACTTAATATTCCGAGCATTGTTGATCGTGTTACTGAAATTAACTGTCAAATTTGTATAAAAATGCTTAGGTTAACTCATCCTAATCCTTGCACAGAAGCCCTCCAGAATTACTTTATTGAAGATCAGCATTGTTCGAAATGGATAACAAAAACTGGAACTCAACTCAGAATGTATGGGGTTCATGATTTGTACCAAGAGAAACAACAACGGCACTTTCCTGCACCGTGGGAGGTTACACCCTTTCCAGTTTTAATCCCTCCCTTTCCACCCAAGAAGCAAATTAGAGATCAGCCCAAGCTTCGTCTTGAGGCAAAGCTCAACGCCTTAAGCCATATTGATGCTCTGTCCACAGAGCATTCTCTCTCTCAAATCATATACGCTGATGGTTCCCTACACCGCACCACGGGTGCAGCTGGAAGTGCAGTTTTATTTATTTATTTATTTTTATTTATTTATTTACTTATATATATACAAGAAGGTACATTGGGTTTGAGAGAATACATTGAATAGTAGGGTATTTACAATTTACTTATTTATTATTTATTTATACAATTTATTATTTACTCGGCAATTCACAACTGTCGTCAACTTCAGAGAGGTGGTGGCACTGCTCTTTACTACCACCAAGAACTAACATGCTTAAAAGAAATTAGAACTAAAGACTGCTATGGGGAGTATATCTTCGCCAGCTTCAGAGTCAAGGGTGCCGAGTCTGTCCTGTTTGTGGGTGCAGTCTATAGAATTCCTAACACTGATGTGTCCGAATTCAACTCAAACCTTAGAAATCTAATACAATACAATACAATACAATACAATTTTATTTAGGTAAGGTACATACATACAATAAATATTTACAAGGATTGTTTGACTTATAGGTAGAGCTAGTACATACAATGCCTAAAGCCACTATTACGCAAAGCGTTTCGGGCATGATAAACTTAAATGACAAGCTTAATACTAATTGAGCATAATGAGTAGAATGAAAACAAGAAATGAAAACATAGATGAAAAAGCAGCACAAATACAATTATGTCGACAAACAGCGCTTTTTAAAGAAAAAAAGACATTGGTTGACAATAGAAGGGTAAGGTAGGTTACAGGGAATTTATTAGGTATAGCTTCGCTTTTAACATAAACTGGTTGAGAGAGGTACAGTCTTTAACATGGTTGGGAAGGTCATTCCACATTCTGGGCCCCTTGATTTGTAGAGCATTTCTAGTTTGATTAAGTCGTACTCTAGGAATATCAAAACTGTATTTATTTCTGGTGTGATGCTCATGGGTTCTGATACAACCTTCTATGAAGCTTTTGAGATCAGGATTGGCATTATAGTTTAGCGTTTTATATATGTATAATACACATGAGAGAATGTGCAGTGACTTAATGTCTAACATATTCAGAGATTTAAGTAGGGGTACCGAGTGGTGTCTGGGGCCAGAATTGGATATTGTCCTAATAGCAGCTTTGTGTTGAGTAATTAGAGGACGTAAGTGATTTTGGGTAGTAGAGCCCCAAGCACAAATACCATAGTTGAGATATGGATAGATAAGGGAGTAATAGAGAGTCACCAGGGCAGGGCGTGGTACATAATATCTGATCTTAGAAAGAATGCCCACAGTTTTTGAAACTTTTTTTGATATGTTTAGAATGTGTCCCTGGAAATTAAGCTTGTGGTCAATGAGAATGCCAAGGAATTTGCCATCTAATTTGTTACAAATTTGGGTATTGTTTATTTTGAGATTTATTTGATTAGAGGATTTATTGCCAAACAGAATATAAAAGGTTTTGTCAATGTTAAGGGTGAGTTTGTTGGCAGTTAGCCACAGATGGACTTTATTTAGCTCAGTATTTACTGTGGCATTTAGAGCAAGGGGATCAGGACTGGAGTAAATGAAGGTTGTGTCGTCAGCAAATAGAATTGGTTTGAGGTGTTGGGGGGCATTTGGAAGGTCATTAATGTAGATGAGAAAGAGGAGAGGGCCAAGTATGCTGCCCTGGGGAACACCAATGTTGATGGGTAGGGTGGGAGAAATTGTATTATTCACAGAAACATATTGGAGCCAGTCAGTAAGGTAGGATTTGAGGTATTGTAGAGAGTGTCCTCTGACTCCATAATGATGTAATTTAAGAAGTAGGTTTTGGTGGTTGACAGTGTCAAAAGCTTTACGCAGGTCCACAAACAACCCAACAGAGAACTCATTTTTATCAAGAGCTGTATGAATCGAGTTAAGCATACTAATAAGTGCATCGTTAGTGCTTTTTTTGGGTCTGAAGCCATATTGGCAAGGGCTAAGTATATTGAGTTTGGCTAGATATGAGTAAAGCTGCTTATAGATTAGTTTTTCAAAATTTTTTGACAAGTTTGGCAGGATAGATATAGGTCTGTAGTTGTTAACATCTGTGAGATTACCACATTTGTGGACAGGCGTTACTCTCGCTTTTTTTAGAATATCTGGAAAGGTTTGGAGTTCAAGTGACTTGTTGAAGAGCAAAGCAATAGCAGGGGCTAAAGATCTGGAGGCTTTTTTGTAAATTAAAGTTGGTATCTCCTCAAGGGCACCAGACTTGGTTTTAAGGGAAAGGATTATCTCATTGACGTCATTGGAATTAATAGGCTTTAGGTACAGAGACTGTGAATAGTTACCTGAAAGATAGTCATTAATGTCTGTACTGGAAGATGGAATATCATTTGCAAGGGATGAACCAATGGAAGAGAAGAACCTATTGAACTCAGTAGCAGAATCAGAGGCTGAAAGCTGACCATCGTTATTAGACAGGAGAGTCGGTTTGTTATTTAAAGACTTCTTTGATCCCAATATTTGAGAAATTGTTCTCCAAGTTTGTTTAATGTTGCTCTTTATTTGGGTAAATTTATCTTCGTAGTATTTAGTTTTGGCTCGTCTAATTATCTTAGACAGCAATAATGAGTAATTCTTTGAGAATTCTTTGGAGACAATTCCTAACCTATACTTCTTCTCAAGGTCATGTTTTTTATTAATAGATTTAAGTATTCCCTTTGTAAGCCAGGGATTGTTAAGCCTTTTGGTTGTGACTTGTTTTGTAAGCATAGGACAGTGGGTATTATAAAGGCTAAGAGTTTTTTGAAGAAAAGATTGTACTGCAAGGTTGATGTCCACTATGTTACCTAACTCGGACTCCCAGTTGACATTATCAGCAGCAGTTATAAAATTGTCTATAGCAGTTTCATTGTGCAGTCTAAAACGTATCACTCTTGACTCAAGAGGTGGTTTGCTAATGTTAGTTAAGAGAAATGTGGGGTAATGATCTGTAGTGCTATCGGTGATTATACCTGAAGTAAGCGGAGAGGTTATGTTTGTCCAGATGTGATCAAGCGTCGTGGCAGTGCTATCAGTGATTCTAGTAGGTCTAGTGATTAAGGGTATGAGGAAGCAGGAATTCATACAGTTGAGGAAGCTAACAGCAGTGGGGTGTTCAGGCTCGCAGAGGTCAATATTAAAGTCCCCTGCGATAATTAGGTGGTTTTTGTTCAGCAAAATAGCAGCTTTGCAGCAGCAGCAATAATATAGCAGCAATAATAGCAATAATATATAGCAGCAATAATAGCAGCTTTGTGTTGAGTAATTAGAGGACGTAAGTAAGGACTACCTTACAGGTAACTATCCACAGTCTCTGTACCTAAAGCCTATTAACTCCACTGACGTCAATGAGATAATCCTTTCCCTTAAAACCAAGTCTGGTGCCCTTGAGGAGATACCAACTTTAATTTACAAAAAAGCCTCCAGATCTTTAGCCCCTGCTATTGCTTTGCTCTTCAACAAGTCACTTGAACTCCAAACCTTTCCAGATATTCTAAAAAAAGCGAGAGTAACGCCTGTCCACAAATGTGGTGACCCCACAGATGTTAACAACTACAGACCTATATCAATCCTGCCAAACTTGTCAAAATTTTTTGAAAAACTAATATATAAGCAGCTTTACTCATATCTAGCCAAACTCAATATACTTAGCCCTTGCCAATATGGCTTCAGACCCAAAAAAAGCACTAACGATGCACTTATTAGTATGCTTAACTCGATTCATACAGCTCTTGATAAAAATGAGTTCCCTGTTGGGTTATTTGTGGACCTGCGTAAAGCTTTTGATACTGTCAACCACCATAACCTTCTTCTTAAATTACATCATTATGGAGTCAGAGGACACTCCCTACAATACCTCGAGTCCTACCTTACTGACAGGCTCCAATATGTTTCTGTGAATAATACAATTTCTCCCACCCTACCCATCAACATTGGTGTTCCTCAGGGCAGCATACTTGGCCCTCTCCTCTTTCTCATCTACATTAATGACCTTCCAAATGCCTCCCAACACCTCAAACCAATTCTATTTGCTGACGACACAACCTTCATTTACTCCAGTCCTGACCCTCTTGCTCTAAATGCCACAGTAAATACTGAGCTAAATAAAGTCCATCTTTGGCTAACTGCCAACAAACTCACCCTTAACATTGACAAAACTTTCTATATTCTGTTTGGCAATAAATCCTCTAGTCAAATAAATCTCAAAATAAACAATACCCAAATTTGTAACAAATTAGATGGCAAATTCCTTGGCATTGTCATTGACCACAAGCTGAATTTCCAGGGACACATTCTAAATATATCAAAAAAAAGTTTCAAAAACTGTGGGCATTCTTTCTAAGATCAGATATTATGTACCACGCCCTGCTCTGGTGACTCTCTATTACTCCCTTATCTATCCTTATCTCAACTATGGTATTTGTGCTTGGGGTTCTACTACCCAAAATAACTTACGTTCTCTAATTACCCAACACAAAGCTGCTATTAGAACAATATCCAACTCTGGCCCCAGACATCACTCGGTACCCCTACTCAAATCTCTGAATATGTTAGATATTAAGTCACTGCACATTCTCTCATGTGTATTATACATATATAAAACGCTAAACTATAATGCCAATCCTGATCTCAAAAGCTTCATAGAAGGTTGTAACAGAACCCATGAGCACCACACCAGAAATAAATACAGTTTTGATATTCCTAGAGTACGACTTAATCAAACTAGAAATGCTCTGCAAATCAAGGGGCCCAGAATGTGGAATGACCTTCCCAACCATGTTAAAGACTGTACCTCTCCTAACCAGTTTAAGATAAAAACTAAACACTACCTAATAAATTCCCTGTAATCTACCTCAATCCTCTATTGTCAACCCATGTCTGTTATTTTCTTTTTTTTAATCAACACTGTTTGTCAACCTATTGTATTTGTGCTGCTTTTTCAGTCATGTTCCCCCTATTTTTTTTTATCTTTATTTGTATTTGTTCTCAACACTTTTTATTCTTTATGCTCAATTAGTATTAAGTTCTAGATATTAATGTTTTCTTGCCCGAAACGCATTGCGTAATAGTGGCTTTAGGCATTGTATGTACTAGCTCTATCTATATATCAATCCATTAATGTAACATCACTTGTATGTATATACCTTACCTGAATAAACATCTATCTCTAAGTGATTTTGGGTAGTAGAGCCCCAAGCACAAATACCATAGTTGAGATATGGATAGATAAGGGAGTAATAGAGAGTCACCAGGGCACATAATATCGTGGTACATAATATCTGATCTTAGAAAGAATGCCCACAGTTTTTGAAACTTTTTTTGATATGTTTAGAATGTGTCCCTGAAAATTCAGCTTGTGGTCAATGAGAATGCCAAGGAATTTGCCATCTAATTTGTTACAAATTTGGGTATTGTTTATTTTGAGATTTATTTGATTAGAGGATTTATTGCCAAACAGAATATAGAAAGTTTTGTCAATGTTAAGGGTGAGTTTGTTGGCAGTTAGCCACAGATGGACTTTATTTAGCTCAGTATTTACTGTGGCATTTAGAGCAAGGGGATCAGGACTGGAGTAAATGAAGGTTGTGTCGTCAGCAAATAGAATTGGTTTGAGGTGTTGGGAGGCATTTGGAAGGTCATTAATGTAGATGAGAAAGAGGAGAGGGCCAAGTATGCTGCCCTGGGGCACACCAATGTTGATGGGTAGGGTGGGAGAAATTGTATTATTCACAGAAACACATTGGAGCCTGTCAGTAAGGTAGGATTTGAGGTATTGTAGGGAGTGACCTCTGACTCCATAATGATGTAATTTAAGAAGAAGGTTTTGGTGGTTGACAGTATCGAAAGCTTTACGCAGGTCCACAAATAACCCAACAGGGAACTCATTTTTATCAAGAGCTGTATGAATCGAGTTAAGCATGCTAATAAGTGCATCATTAGTGCTTTTTTTGGGTCTGAAGCCATATTGGCAAGGGCTAAGTATATTGAGTTTGGCTAGATATGAGTAAAGCTGCTTATAGATTTGTTTTTCAAAAATTTTTGACAAGTTTGGCAGGATTGATATAGGTCTGTAGTTGTTAACATCTGTGAGATCACCACATTTGTGGACAGGCGTTACTCTCGCTTTTTTTAGAATATCTGGGAAGGTTTGGAGTTCAAGTGACTTGTTGAAGAGCAAAGCAATAGCAGGGGCTAAAGATCTGGAGGCTTTTTTGTAGATTAAAGTTGGTATCTCCTCAAGGGCACCAGACTTGGTTTTAAGGGAAAGGATTATCTCATTGACGTCAGTGGAATTAATAGGCTTGAGGTACAGAGACTGTGGATAGTTACCTGTAAGATAGTCCTTAATGTCAGTACTGGAAGATGGAATATCATTAGCAAGGGATGAACCAATGGAAGAGAAGAACCTATTGAACTCAATAGCAGTATCAGAGGCTGAAAGCTGACCATCGTTATTAGACAGGAGAGTCGGTTTGTTATTTAAAGACTTCTTTGATCCCAATATTTGTGAAATTGTTCTCCAAATTTGTTTAATGTTGCTCTTTATTTGGGTAAATTTATCTTCGTAGTATTTAGTTTTGGCTCGTCTAATTATCTTAGATGGCAATAATGAGTAATTCTTTGAGAATTCTTTGGAGACAATTCCTAACCTATACTTCTTCTCAAGGTCATGTTTTTTATTAATAGATTTAAGTATTCCCTTTGTAAGCCAGGGATTGTTAAGCCTTTTGGTTGTGACTTGTTTTGTAAGCATAGGACAGTGGGTATTATAAAGGCTAAGAGTTTTTTGAAGAAAAGATTGCACTGCTAGGTTGATGTCCTCTATGTTACCTAACTCGGACTCCCAGTTGACATTATCAGCAGCAGTTATAAAATTGTCTATAGCAGTTTCATTGTGTAGTCTAAAACGTATCTCTCTAGACTCAAGAGGTGGTTTGCTAATGTTAGTTAAGAGAAATGTGGGGTAATGGTCTGTAGTGCTATCGGTGATTATACCTGAAGTAAGCGGAGTGGTTATGTTTGTCCAGATGTGATCTAGAGTCGTGGCAGTGCTATCAGTGATTCTAGTAGGTCTAGTGATTAAGGGTATGAGGAAGCAGGAATTCATACAGTTGAGGAAGCTAACAGCAGTAGGGTGTTCTGGCTCGCAGAGGTCAATATTAAAGTCCCCTGCTATAATTAGGTGGTTTTTGTTCAGTCTGTTATCAAGTATTAGATTTCTAAGGTTTGAGTTGAATTCGGACACATCAGTGTTAGGAATTCTATAAACTGCACCCACAGACAGGACAGACTCGGCACCCTTGACTCTGAAGCTGGCGAAGATATACTCCCCATAGCAGTCTCTAGTTCTAATTTCTTTTAAGCATGTTAGTTCTTGGTGGTAGTAAAGAGCAGTGCCACCACCTCTCTGAAATTGACGACAGTTGTGAATTGCTGAGTAGTTAGGCATGTTAAAGAGTTGAGTAGTATCCTCTTTCAACCATGTTTTAGTAAGTAAAATAAAAGAGAATTTGTTGTCAATAGCTTCAATCAAGGCACTAACATCATCGAAGTGTTTACCTAGGGATCTAACGTTCAAATTGATTACAGAGATATTGTGATTATGAGTTAATACATTGTTTACATCATGTGCTGCAAAATATCTGCAATTTAGATCATTAAAGTGATTATTGTCATAGATAGTGGATAAGAGGTTAAGTTCTGGGTCTATACTTGTCTGCATAAAAAAAGCTGATTGCAGGAAAAACAAGGAAAGAAAGGCAAATTACAAGGTAGAAGTAAGCTATAAAATAGGGAAAAATATGTACACAATACTATACAAAACAAACACAAAATGAATAAAAAAAAAAAAAAGGTAGCTTACAAGGGGCTTACAGGGGTACAATGGAGTAAGGGAGTATGGCTAGGCTAGGCACCCTAGGTAATAAATGAGATTAAAGAAAAAACATATAAACATGGACTATACAAAACACAAGATATAGAAATACAAAACAAAAATATAAACAAGACTAAGCAATACAAAAACAAATTGAGCAAAAATGAAAAAAATGAGGTAGATTGCTTACAAGTACTCTCAGGTACACTGTAAGTAACAATTTGCAATTTGAGATGCAGGCAAAGCCAGGGGTACAATGGAGTAAGGGAGCATGCGAGGCTAGGCAACCTAGGTAATAAATGAAATCAAAGAAAAGTTGAATAATAAGCATAGGCAAATTTAAGCTAATGATTATTAACTATAAATAGTTCAGTTATGACTGTATAATTAATAAGACCTGAAGAACTATTAATGCACTCAATTAAATAATTTCAGTAAATGACTAGTTAAGAGTAAGTTAAAAATTAAGTCAGAAAATGAAACAATGAGACTTAGGAAACCTAGCCCCACTAGTTGACAGGGGGTTAATTAAGTTAATTCACTGGGAGTGATAATGAGCTGAGACAAACCACATTGGAAGAGGAAAGTGTTGAGGTTCTCTTCTTTAGTAATTGTGAACATTTTGCCCTCTGCGGTTTTTCTCACCTTTATCAGCCCATCTCTAACGAAGCACTATTGAATCGCATCTGTTTTTTTTTTGACGGATTTGACGCAGGCGGTAGAGGAGGTGCTGTCTGTTCCTAGTCAAGCACTCGTTGATGTATAATCCCTTCCGTTGGGTTGCAGCTGTCCGGACTAGATTGGATTTCGTGAACTGGGAAGACAGCTTCAGGCGATTTTTCCGTTGGTTTTGACCTGATGGATTCTTTTTGCCTACTCTGTAGGCAGCAATAACGTCAGATTTGTTTAGAATGAGCTGCAATTTGTCTTTTATGAGATCCTGAGCTATTTCGACACAGTTTTCACCTTCATTTTCCACAGGTCTATCTTGGGACGACACTATAACAGAGTCTAGCAGCTTTTGCTGGTCTTGTTCGTCCTGGGAGACAGAACGTTGGGCTGAAAATGTACTGATACATGCAGTCATTTTGCTGAGAGCTTCCTCCTGTTTTTTAATGGCTTCATCAGTTTTCAGAAGGTTGTTTTCCTCACGGGGATCAATCAAGTCATGCTGTAGTTGGTCTTGGCTTGCCTTGCAGTTTCTAATATCCTCGCGGAGGAGGATTATTTCTTGTTGTTGTTGTTGGAGATTAGCGCGGATCGCTTGATTCTCATTTAGAAGACTCAAGATGATAGTATTTTGAGACTCGAGGACTTGGCAAGACTTTTTGAACCACTGATTCTCGGCCCAGTTATAGAATTCCGGTGAGGGACCGGAAGCTCGCTTGAGTTGCTTATAATGGGATGCTAGCATGTCCATAGGAGAGGGTTGAGAGTACTCTGCTCCCTTGCTCAAAGGGGTGGAGGGGAGGGCTGCACCGCTGCCCTGGACCCCAGAGCTTCCAGACGAAGAAACACGAATATTGTTTGAGTTGGCCGAGATGGTTGCCTTGTTAAGGGGTTTGTTGTCCTTCTTTCCCTGCACAGTCCCATTTTTAGGAGACATGATTGGTTAGAATGGACTGGGGGTATATATTGTGAAGAAACTTGCGTCAGGCAGCGCGGTGGCGGCAGCATGCACTGGTACTCACAGCCGTAGAGGAATGTTTTGAAACTTAATTGAGATGGAATGAGTTGAATTTGGTCGGTTACTTTGGTTTTGCTATAACATGCTAGGACTCCATGTACTTAGCTGCCTGTGGGTGGGGTCTACATCATCTGGCGATAGTTTAAGGGCTGATATACAGCTTAGAGTGAGGAGCGAGCGTAGCGTACACAAGAGAGAGTCTTGTGAAAAGAAGTGAAAAGTTTCAAAAACTGTGGGCATTCTTTCTAAGATCAGATATTATGTACCACGCCCTGCCCTGGTGACTCTCTATTACTCCCTTATCTATCCATATCTCAACTATGGTATTTGTGCTTGGGGCTCTACTACCCAAAATCACTTACGTCCTCTAATTACTCAACACAAAGCTGCTATTAGGACAATATCCAACTCTGGCCCCAGACATCACTCGGTACCCCTACTCAAATCTCTGAATATGTTAGACATTAAGTCACTGCACATTCTCTCATGTGTATTATACATTTATAAAACGCTAAACTATAATGCCAATCCTGATCTCAAAAGCTTCATAGAAGGTTGAAACAGAACCCATGAGCACCACACCAGAAATAAATACAGTTTTGATATTCCTAGAGTACGACTTAATCAAACTAGAAATGCTCTACAAATCAAGGGGCCCAGAATGTGGAATGACCTTCCCAACCATGTTAAAGACTGTACCTCTCTCAACCAGTTTAAGTTAAAAAACGAAGCTATACCTAATAAATTCCCTGTAACCTACCTTACCCTTCTATTGTCAACCAATGTCTGTTTTTTTTTTTAAAGAGCGCTGTTTGTCGACATAATTGTATTTGTGCTGCTTTTTCATCTATGTTTTCATTTCTTGTTTTCATTCTACTCATTATGCTCAATTAGTATTAAGCTTGTCATTTAAGTTTATCATGCCCGAAACGCTTTGCGTAATAGTGGCTTTAGGCATTGTATGTACTGGCTCTACCTATAAGTCAACCAATCTTTGCAAAAATTTATTGTATGTATATACCTTACCTAAATAAACATTTTATTTTATTTTATTTATTTAAATGCCCTCTTGGGGACTGTAAGCTCCAAAAAAAACAGTATATAGGCAAGACAACAACATCTCTTTCTAGGCGTTTAACGATGCATAAGCAACAGGGCTCCATTAAGGAACATACAATCTCATCCCACAACCAAACCATCGCCAGAGAAATCCTAGTAAACAACACAGAAATCATCGATAGATACAGCGATAGCAGACGGCTTGACATTTGCGAGGCACTACACATTAAAAAGTCAACACCAGCAATCAACAGCCAATTAATGCACAACTATATTCTACCCACCTCAAGACTCCGCTCCAATATAGAAGCATCAAGAAATATGGACCAATAGGCTTTCTACAATCACTTCCATTCAATACCCATTGTTTCGTGTTCTGTCTTGTGTTGATGAATTTAATACCCTATTAATACCACCTCACCCCATCCACCTCACTCAAATGTAGATATAAACAAATCGGAGATGTGTAAAGTTCTATTCAGTTGTGTATGTGTAAACTAAAGTCTTTGAAAATGTAATAAGTTTTATGAAACGCGCTCAAGTGTCTCGTCAGACTAGAAATAAAAATGAATTTTGGAGAATTGATTTTTGAATTACCACCAACAGTGAAAAGGAATGTACGAAGGATCGAGAAAATTCGTGTTAGAATTATTAATCTTACTTTTTCGGTCATATTTAATAATATATGTCTACAGGAAAGACTGCTACCAAAATATACTAATATATATATATATATATATATATATATATATATATATATATATATATATATATATATATATATATATATATATATATGTCGGAAAATCCGACAGCATTTAATATATCATACAGATAATAGCTGTGTTGTATAAACAAGTTACCCATAGAAAACGTAACTTGTAGTGGAATTACCGTCTATAGAAAACGGGATATCATCACCACATACTATTATAATTCACCAGCTATTCTGCTGGGAATTATTCTTAAATACATTAGTCTTTGGACTTTACCTTCATAAAACATCTTATATAAATTAACTTAATTATCAATATTAAAGTAGAGTAAATGTGACCCTTCTATCACTTTCTGAAATGTGGACAATGTAAGCCAGGCGTCAGAGGGAGGAAGGGGGCAGCCATTGTTGTGTCACCTCCGAGACGTGTGGAGCAAATTCGGCTCCTATCATTCTGGACAATGTCGGCCAGTAACGTCAATAGTATGGAGTGTTAAACAGTCATTGTTGTTTATACGAGACCAGAGGCACACGGGAGGAAATACGGCTCCTGTTAATTTTACTTGGACGTAGTGTTATGGAAACCAAAGGTACCATCTCCAACACGATGTCTACAATTCAAGTTAAGTCTATCCGAAACCCGTTTATCATTCATTTATGGCCATTAATGTCAGGATATAGGGTGACCCGGTTAGATCACGTGGAAGCCTCAAACTAAAGGTAATTAAGCCAGGTCTTCAATGTTCCATGTACAGTTTCTCTGAAATACTTGTCATATATAGGATTCTGGCTTCACAGCTAGCGCACTTTTGACAGGTCAAGACGAGGAAGCAAGATTTGTGCACCAGTTACTGGGTGATATGGAAACTACCTCAAAGAGGATAATTTGGTGTCTACACCCTAGTTATACCTGGTGGACTAACCTGCTGTACTATAAGATAAGGAACCTCTTTAATGTATGTAGTTATTTCTGTAGTTTGATTGGCTGCATATATATATTAATTTAATAACCCCCCCCCTAATGTGTAGAGGATCGATTTGTGAGATTATGAGATTATTGCAGAAATACAGTCCACTTATCATTATACAAATTGCTATCGAAGTATATAAATTAACGTAAATATAAATTCATATAAATTAAATAAATATAAATCTCACAGGTCGGTTCCCACATTATTTGGTCATCTTCGAACCGGATGACGGATTATTTGATCCTTTGAACCCACATTTGGTCATCTTAGTACCGGATGAACCAGTTAACCAGTGGATTCATTAAGTATACTAGTGCAGTGTTATTTAAACAAAGCCAGCAGTCAAGACGGCAGCGTAGCCTCGAGGGAGCTCAGGAGCCTCCCTCAGCCCAGTTCAGCTTCGTCAGCGGTTTCATGCACACCCACAGATATTTGGTGGCGTGTTATTTCGTGAAATGACAGCGCTAATATAGAATCCAGCCAAATTAGTGACTGTGTCTTCGCGAGATTGTTCACGGATTTCGTGGTGTTACATTTCGCGAGAGATTATCTACGAATTTTGTGGAGTTTATTTCGTGAGGTCACTAATAATATTTAATACTTCTTGATAATATTAGAAGTTATTAAGAGGCTATTATCAATAATTGTGTATATTATTTCTCCAAATAGAGAATTATTTAATATAAATTGCACTAGTGATCACAGTATAATATTTACTAATTGCCAACCCACAACAGGGTAGGATATGACTAGTTGAACTATTATTGTTCATCCTAGTCCCATTATTACAATAGTCAGTTGTACTATATTGAACAACCTAACACCATTAATGAATGGTCCAGACCCTATTTTGGGTGTAATTTGTATCAACTCGAGTTGAGTTGTATATATAATAAATTACTTATGATCATTACACCTTTGAGTGATTAATTAGTGTCTCTACCATCCTAGGGTGATATAGAAGAGCTAACCTAAAGGTACTTCCAGTGACACTGGTTTATCACTCAAATCATTAGTGTGTATGATTGTATATATATAATGTGTATTAATTTTAAGTGCTAACCTCTAGTAGAGGTAGGATTATTGCCTAGTGAGTGCAGAATTTAACCCTAGGCTACCATCAGTGCTTGTTCAGTATTATGAGCAGCCCAAATACAAGCCCCACAAGGCTTCACCAACGAGCCAGTATGGATAATGCAGGGAGAATGAAAAGAACCCTTGCAGGTCTTAAAGGCCACTTAACAAGACAGATCAAGAAATGTGAAGATTTGTCACAACAATCTCAAGTTGATTATGCTGACCTGGAAAGCTATTATCAAGCAGCTGCAGGTAAATTTGAGCAAATCAAATGTCAAATAGCAACATATGTGGCTGAACTTGCCAACACCAATTTATCAGAAACAGAAATAGACGACATTATGGTTGATCTTGCGAATTATGAAGATCACACTCAGGCCACGTTACAGCCTTATGTCAAATTAATTGCCCAAAACAAGGCAACAGCAACAGCAACAACAACAACAGTTGCATCTAATACGAGTCAAGCAGAAGCTCGACTCCCTCCAATTAATTTACCCACTTTCTCAGGAAAAGATGAGGAAGATTGGGATGAATTTTGGAACAAATTCGTTGACCTTGTAGACTCAAAACAATCTTTACCAAAGAGTAGTAAATTCTCTTATTTGCAAGGCCAATTATCAGGTGAGGCTAAAACAGTAGTATCCCATCTGAGATTAACTAATGACGGCTATGATCTGGCAGTAAAACTCCTCAAGGATAATTATGCTGATCCAGAAGTAAGAACATCACATTTAGTTCATGAGCTGTTGCATTTACCCCCACCGGAGGCTTCAGCTGATTCACTCCAAGTATTCAAGCTGGAGGTAGAATCATTGATCAATGCCCTCAGCCTGACAGCAGATACAAACGGGGCTGAGTGGGTCTTGAAAATAATTGTCCAGGAGAAAATACCTAGGGACATATTGAGACAAATGAGTGCTCATTACAATAAAAGCATCTTATCCATGAATGAAATATCTGAAGGTTTAAAGTCAGTAGTTCATCAATTACGAACACATGACAAATTAAAACCACCAAGTAAACCCTCAGAAACCAATAATAGTAAACCACAGAGTACCAAAGGTACTCCAAATCAATCTAGACAATATAATTCAACACCAAAGAGGAACAGTGGCAGTGTGGGCGTATATGCAGTGGGACCCTCCAAGCCTATAGTTACTGTGTCACCCAAGAACATGACACCAAAGGGTACAGGAAGCTATGGAACATGTTTGTTCTGCAATGAGAAACATTCAATGTACCACTGCTCTAATTTTCCTGATAGTGACGCCCGTGTTGAGCGACTCAAAGATTTGCAACATTGCACGAGGTGCCTCAGGAAACATAACATCAAGGACTGTGATACCCAATTACACACCTGTAATAGGTGTAACAAAGGTCAACACCATGCAGCATTGTGCAGAGACACCAAAACAACGTCTCCAAACCCCAAGGTGGAAGATAGCATTCCCACCACAGTACAGTACTGCAAGGTGCAACCAACAAAGAGTGTCCAATCGGCAAAGTCTAAAGGTAATACGACTTTGCCTACTGCCCAAATTACCATCCTGAATAAGAGGGCCAAGGTCCATACCCGTGGGTTGTTTGACCAAGGATCCCAGAGAACATATATCACCAAAAAGTTGGCAGAAGAACTACAATTAAGGCCTGTAGCCCAGATGTCATTCAACATCTCAGGGTTTGTAACAGATGCAGGACCTCAAGTCTACCAGGTGGTACAACCATCAGTACGCTTAGGCAGGTACGTCTGTCGAGTACAAGCCATTGTGGTGGACAAAATACCAGTAGACCTACAAGTTCAAGGTCTGAGAGCAACAGCCAAATTCCTGAGAAATAGAGGAATAAAATTGGCAGATAATATTAAGTCTGATCACCTCACTGACTTCGGTCTCCTTGTTGGGACAGACTATTGCCATCGATTCATCGGTAGCCCTACTAAATATCAGGGTATAACCATGTTAAACTCTGCAGGAGGTAAATTACTCTCAGGCCCAGTATCAAGCCTGAGGAGACCTATGCCTGCAGATAAACAATACCAGTAGAAATCTAAATTTGTCAGCTGATTATATTTCTCCAGTAGCATTATACTAAGGAGATTACAGTTGACTATACCAACAGAGGTTGATGTTAGTATCATCATTTGAAGCTGAAGATGAGTTCATGAGGCCTCAGTGGCAAATCAGTGAACAGTAGCCTAAAACAGCTACAAGTCACTGCGACCAATGTCACTGAACCCACTGCAGTCTCAGAACCATACTTTACTTTAATGATGAGCTATTCAATCTTCTGAATCAATTAACTAAATTAAACCCCAATAAATCTGATGACTGATTTGATACATTTATTATTTAATCAAGATGTATTCCATGGGCCTCAGTGTTTATATATCAGTGACCAGTTACCTGAAGAAACTTCAAGTTATATCTAATGTCACTGATCTCACTGCAGTCCCTGAATCATACTTGACTGTAGTACTTGATCACATCCAGTCTTCTGGGTTAAATAATATGTAATAAGGCTTGAATATTAGCCTTTCAAGAGTTGACAGGGAAATGAAATCGCATTAGACTTCTAACCCCTACAACTCTAGTACGGGACATCCGTCCTGTACGAACAGACACACAAACGTGTGATTACTAACTACTAACATCAAATTAATCTAATAATTCGAAGGAGGAGTATCGGTGTTCGTCTGTTCTAAATAGGACTTCGACCCGTGAGCAGCCCCCTGGGGAATTATGTCGGAAAATCCGACAGCATTTAATATATCATACAGATAATAGCTGTGTTGTATAAACAAGTTACCCATAGAAAACGTAACTTGTAGTGGAATTACCGTCTATAGAAAACGGGATATCATCACCACATACTATTATAATTCACCAGCTATTCTGCTGGGAATTATTCTTAAATACATTAGTCTTTGGACTTTACCTTCATAAAACATCTTATATAAATTAACTTAATTATCAATATTAAAGTAGAGTAAATGTGACCCTTCTATCACTTTCTGAAATGTGGACAATGTAAGCCAGGCGTCAGAGGGAGGAAGGGGGCAGCCATTGTTGTGTCACCTCCGAGACGTGTGGAGCAAATTCGGCTCCTATCATTCTGGACAATGTCGGCCAGTAACGTCAATAGTATGGAGTGTTAAACAGTCATTGTTGTTTATACGAGACCAGAGGCACACGGGAGGAAATACGGCTCCTGTTAATTTTACTTGGACGTAGTGTTATGGAAACCAAAGGTACCATCTCCAACACGATGTCTACAATTCAAGTTAAGTCTATCCGAAACCCGTTTATCATTCATTTATGGCCATTAATGTCAGGATATAGGGTGACCCGGTTAGATCACGTGGAAGCCTCAAACTAAAGGTAATTAAGCCAGGTCTTCAATGTTCCATGTACAGTTTCTCTGAAATACTTGTCATATATAGGATTCTGGCTTCACAGCTAGCGCACTTTTGACAGGTCAAGACGAGGAAGCAAGATTTGTGCACCAGTTACTGGGTGATATGGAAGCTACCTCAAAGAGGATAATTTGGTGTCTACACCCTAGTTATACCTGGTGGACTAACCTGCTGTACTATAAGATAAGGAACCTCTTTAATGTATGTAGTTATTTCTGTAGTTTGATTGGCTGCATATATATATTAATTTAATAACCCCCCCCTAATGTGTAGAGGATCGATTTGTGAGATTATGAGATTATTGCAGAAATACAGTCCACTTATCATTATACAAATTGCTATCGAAGTATATAAATTAACGTAAATATAAATTCATATAAATTAAATAAATATAAATCTCACAGGTCGGTTCCCACAATATATATATATATATATGTGTGTATATCACGAAAATAAACACGTGATTAAGAATGTGACAATGTCAGACCACGGAGGAAAAATGAAACAGGAAATTTCCTTAAATTTATATATATATATATATATATATATATATATATATATATATATATATATATATATATATATATATATATATAAATATATATATATATATATATATATATATATATATATATATATATATATATATATATATATATATATATATATATATATATATATATTACCAAATCACCTCATTCTTTGGGGCACACGTGAGGAACACAAATGCGAACAAGCCTGAATGGTCCCCAGGACAATATGCAACTGAAAACTCACACCCCAGAAGTGACTCGAACCCATACTCCCAGAAGCAACGCAACTGGTATGTACAAGACGCCTTAATCCACTTGACCATCACGACCGGACATAACGAGGTGATAGCCTCGGCTATCACCTCATTATGTCCGGTCGTGATGGTCAAGTGGATTAAGGCGTCTTGTACATACCAGTTGCATTGCTTCTGGGAGTATGGGTTCGAGTCACTTCTGGGGTGTGAGTTTTCAGTTGCATATTGTCCTGGGGACCATTCAGGCTTGTTCATATATATATATATATATATATATATATATATATATATATATATATATATATATATATATATATATATATATATATATAAATACAGAGCACCACTTGATTTCCGAACCCCTTGGGGACGAGACCCGTCGGTTAACATGTAAGTTCGTATACGAGAAATAGAGGGGAAAAAATAAACTAGAAATGTAAAAAGAAATGGTTCTGAAAAATTTACGAAAAAACTCTAGGGGAAAAAATTGACAGGTTCATAGCGTAAATGCGACCGTGTTTTGTTTGTACTCACCAATAAGTGAAGTCCTGGTCCGCTTTATAAAAGTCCTTAATTGTTCCTAACTGATTATTAAGCTGTCTGGCAAACATCCTCTAGATGTTTCCTGCCAGCCTGCAGGAACATCCTGCAAGCCTGCCTGCAAGCTTGCCTGCCAGCCTGCAGGCACATCCTGCCAGCCTGCAGGAACATCCTGCCTGCCAGCTTGCCTGCCAGCCTGCAGGCACATCCTGCCAGCCTGCAGGCACATCCTGCCAGCCTGCAGGCACATCCTGCCAGCCTGCAGGCACATCCTGCCAGCCTGCAGGAACATCTTGCCAGTCAGCCTGCCAGCTTGCCTGCCAGCCTGCAGGCACATCCTGCAGGCACATCCTGCCAGCCTGCAGGCACATCCTGCCAGCCTGCAGGCACATCCTGCCTAAAATATACGATGATGTACTGTACATTTAAGAAACAAATCTGGGTCACAGGTCTGTGGAGTGTGGTTAGGCTTACAGAGTCAGCCGGTCCCTCCCCCACCACCGACAAACCTCCACCTCTCCCCCCACCCCAAACCCATACACACACACTCTCAAAGGTCACGTGGTTCATGGTTCACTTCAACACCCATATATCGCTTCCTGCCTGCCTGCCTCCTTCCCAGCCTGCAAGCCTGCATGCCTGCCTCCTTCCCAGCCTGCAAGCCTGCCTGCCTGCCTCCTTCCCAGCCTGCAAGCCTGCCTGCCTGCCTCCTTCCCAGCCTGCCTGCCTGCCTGCCTCCTTCCCAGCCTGCAAGCCTGCCTGCCTACAAGCCTGCCTGCCTGCAAGCCTGCCTGCCTGCCTGCCTCCTTCCCAGCCTGCCTGCCTGCCTGCCTCCTTCCCAGCCTGCAAGCCTGCCTGCCTGCCTGCCTCCTTCCCAGCCTGCAAGCCTGCCTGCCTCCTTCCCAGCCTGCAAGCCTGCCTGCCTCCTTCCCAGCCTGCAAGCCTGCCTGCCTGCCTGCCTCCTTCCCAGCCTGCAAGCCTGCCTGCCTCCTTCCCAGTCTGCAAGCCTGCCTGCCTCCTTCCCAGCCTGCAAGCCTGCCTGCCTGCCTCCTTCCCAGCCTGCAAGCCTGCCTGCCTGCCTCCTTCCCAGCCTGCAAGCCTTCCTGCCTGCCTCCTTCCAAGCCTGCAAGCCTTCCTGCCTGCCTCCTTCCTAGCCTGCAAGCCTGCCTGCCTGCCTCCTTCCCAGCCTGCAAGCCTGCCTCCTTCCCAGCCTGCAAGCCTGCCTGCCTGCCTCCTTCCCAGCCTGCAAGACTGCCTCCTTCCCAGCCTGCAAGTCTGCCTGCCTGCCTCCTTCCCAGCCTGCAAGCCTGCCTGCATGCCTCCTTCCCAGCCTGCAAGCCTGCCTGCCTCCTTCCCAGCCTGCAAGCCTGCCTGCCTGCCTGCCTCCTTCCCAGCCTGCCTGCCTGCCTCCTTCCCAGCCTGCAAGCCTGCCTGCCTGCCTCCTTCCCAGCCTGCAAGCCTGCCTGCCTGCTTCCTTCCCAGCCTGCAAGCTTGCCTGCCTGCCATCATGCTAACGGGTAGTGTGTGTTAGGCTTATCTTCGGGAATGAGCCGGTCTCGCCCCCACCACCCGCCCCCCTTCATCCCATACTCTCTTTTAAAGGTCACGCGGTTCAACCGCGTGACTACCACTCACTCCCTGCCTGCCAGCCTGCCTGCCTGCCTTTCCCTCCCTAATTCTCACTACTTCCGTCCCTTCCTGCCTACCTCCTAGCATCTCTCCCTACCTCCCCCTCCCTCTTAGCATCTCTCCCTCCCTCCTAGCATCTCTCTCTCCCTCCCACTCCCTCCTAGCATCTCTCTCTCCCTCCCTCCCTTTCTGACTAATTCTCCCCCCCCTCTCTCATACTGCCTCCCACTTAAGCTCCCTCATCCATCCACCCACTGGTCAGCCATCACTGACGCAATGCGTGCATTTGGAGCAGACATGGTGCACAGATGTTTCTTGATTGTGCAGATATGTAAAACAAAAGCACAGAATGAACATTCCAGCCTTATGGCAATTCAAAATAATAGGAATAATAGGCCGTGAATCTGTGAAGTCACAGTGGGCAAACTGTATCATCTCCCACCCACCACAACAAGCCAGCATGACGCTTGGCGGACCCCTTCCTACCCGAACTTTGTTCGGGTATATATATATATATATATATATATATATATATATATATATATATATATATACCCGAACAAAGTTATATATATATATATATATATATATATATATATATATATATATATATATATATATATATATATATATATATATATATATATATATATATATATATATATAAATATATATATATATATATATATATATATATATATATATATATATATAAATATATATATATATATATATATATATATATATATATATATATATATATATATATATATATATATATATATATATATATATATATGTCGTACCTAGTAGCCAGAACGCACTTCTCAGACTACTATGCAAGGCCCGATTTGCCTAATAAGCCAAGTTTTCCTGAATTAATATATTTTCTTTAATTTTTTTCTTATGAAATGATAAAACTACCCATTTCATTATGTATTAGGTCAATTTTTTTTATTGGAGTTAAAATTAACGTAGATATATGACCGAACCTAACCAACCCTACCTAACCTAACCTAATCCATCTTTATAGGTTAGGTTAGGTTAGGTAGCCGAAAAAGTTAGGTTAGGTTAGGCTAGGTAGGTTAGGTAGTCGAAAAACAATTAATTCATGAAAACTTGGTTTATTAGGCAAATCGGGCCTTGCATAGTAGGCTGAGAAGTGCGTTCTGGCTATTAGGTACGACATATATATATATATATGTTGTACCTAGTAGCCAGAACGCAGTACTCTGCCTACTATGCAAGCCCGATTTGCCTAATAACCCAAGTTTCCCTGACATTATATATATATTTTTTTTTTTTATGAAATGATAAAGCTATCCATTTCATTATGTATGAGTTAATTTGTTTATATTTGACATAAAACTAATGTAGATGTATGACTGAACCTAGCCAACCCTACCTAACCTAACCTAAACAAACTCAACTACGTCAATAATTTATGTTCTTAATATAATATAATAATAATAATTCAAATAAACTAACTGCAAACAATTTATTAATAATAAAGAAAATCATTCGGCCTATTAGGCAAATCGGGCCTTGCATAGTAGGCCGAGAAGAGCATTCTGGCTACTAGGTATGACATTATATATATATATATATATATATATATATATATATATATATATATATATATATATATATATATATATATATATATATATATATATATATATATATATATTAGTATATTATGGTAGCAGTCTTTCTTGAAAACATATGTTGTTAAATATGACCGAAAAGGTAAGATTAATAATTTTAACATGTATTTTCTCAATATTTCTTATGTTTATTTTCACTGTCAATGGTAATTGAAAAATCAATTCTCCAAAATTTATTTTTATTTCTAGTCTGAGATGATGCCTGAACACATTTCGTAATAACTTATTACATTTTCAAAGACTTTAGTATACACACACAACTGTAACCTGTAAACACTCATTATACATCCATACTTATACTGTACTCGCATTTGGGTGAGGTGATATGGTACAAGAGTTTTGGGTGAGGTGAACAAACTTGGGACAAGCACAAGACAAAACATGAAACAATGGGTATAACTTTAAATATAAAGTATAAATAACACACACAAAAGGAACATTGGGTATGTTAGGGGTACATAGCATGGTGTTTACATTCTTGTAAAGCTACTAGTACATGCAGCGTTTCGAAAAGGTCCTTAATCTAATGGATAATTTTAAGTAGGTAAATTGAAGCAAAATTTATAAAAAGTTGACAGATACTTTGTAAAAAAAAAATGAGAGATTACTAGGTATATTAAAGCACATCGATAGCTCTGATTGATAGCATTGACAGCTATCACCAGTCGCTACATGGTGTGGGAGAAACACTGTGTAAATCCTAGCATTTAACAAGGCATTTTTGTTGATCCGAACCGGGGTTTCCCAATGCAGGACAACGAGGCTAAGCAGACAGCAGCTTCCCGAGAAGGAGCTGCAAAGAAACACGTACCAGTAGGCGTGGGGATAAAAATGACAAAGGTATCCACCAGATCAACTAGGTGTATATGGATGAATAAATCATCAGGACCAGTAGAATCAACATGACTAAGATCAAAATGCTTAATCCATGTAGCAGAACCAAATAAAGCTTGGAACGTATTAGAACTGGAAGGAATCGTGCGAGTGTGACTGCGGAGGGAACAGCACCGAGCACCCCCTTAAGGTAACCCCAGTAAGAGGGGGGATGGGGGCAAAGAGGCCCAGTTGTTACAAGGAGAGATGGAGCCACTCCATGTGATGAGGTGGTCATCATTGGGAGCTTGGGGCTCAACCCAGCCACAGAGGTGGGAGGGGGAGCAGATAAGGGTAGTTGGGACCTGGTGGACCAAGCACTCACAAGTCAGGTCGTAGAAGAGCTCCCAGAACCCCATCAAGCAGGGAGAGTCAGGAGCTGCCTGATCTGGGACCACTGTAGTGTGGGCTACAGAGCCTAGCTTTCCATCACAGTCCGACTTGGGGGGCCTGGTCTACCACCCTCACGTCTTAGAAGTTAAAAAGAGGGTCAGATATCAGCATGTAAATGAACGAATAAACATTTCATCAACAAACAAGGCCCCATACCCACCATGGAGCCACAATTAGAGGATAGGACACCCAACAAGACAAAGGCCCCCACCCCCCAGGGGTGCACTGTAGATATACGCCCTACAATCGCAACCATAGGAATCATCAGTCCGTCAAGATATAATGGAAGCTCAGCATGATATAATTGGGCTCAGCAATGAAGGAAAAGATTGACAATAAAGATGTCCTCTTGCTCGACAATGCCGAGTACCACAGTTTTATGGGTGAGAGGGTGTGCCTCCCCAAAAACCCGGTGTCTAAACAAAAGAAAACATTTGAAAGAATAATTAAGAATTGCAAAATGTCACAAGGAAATAGCAATTAAACAGGAGAATTGGGAAGGAAAAATTAAACTTAATAGGAAAAAGTATTCAGCACAATTAGCATAGATGGCAGCAAGAGCATTAGGCTTCAAAAGGACAGAGGACACTGTCCCATGGAGCATCACACTCTACCATCCGCCAACCAAGCCCCCTCATGATGGCAACGGGCTGGAAAGGGAGGGGGAGATGAGAAAGACGAGAGGGTGAAGAATACTGCCCAGTGTAACACCAGTGTTAATAGGTAGAGTGGGTGAATTGGAATCATTCACAGAGACATACTGGAGCCTGTCACTAAGGTAAGACTCTAGGTATTGGAGGGATTAACCTCTTACTCCGTAATGTTGTAATTTAAGAAAGTTAATGTGTTAACAGTGTAAAAAAGTCTTAATGTAGGTCAACAAATAAATAAACAAGGGTACTCATTTCTTCCAAGAGCTGCATATATAAAGTTAATCATACTAATCGGTGCATGATTGGTCCTTTTTTGGGCCTGAAACCATTATGGCAAGAACTAAGTAAATTTTGTTTTTCTAAATAGGATTAAGGCTGCTTGTAGATTAACTCTTTAAAATATTTTAGACAAAATCTGCAGAGTTGATATTGGTTTATAATTGTTGACTTCAGGGAGATTGACACTTTAATGGACTAAGGTTACTCTTGCTTTTTTTCCCTTAGAATATCAGGAAAGGTTTGTTGTTCAAATGATTTGTTGTAGAGCAATGAAATGGCTGGAGCTAAAAATCTAGAGTTTTCTTTGAAAATTAGGGTTGGTATGTGAACATATGGTATCTGTGCATGGGGTTCATTCATCCACTGCAAATTACCTGATGCTCATCACCACCCAATAAAAATCTGCTATCAGAACAATAAAACTGTCTTCAAACAACACAAAGTCTCTGTTTAAATCTCTGAACATGCTAAATATACACTCACTCTACACATTCTCTTGTGCTATTTACATGTACAAAACTTTGTTCCTAAATGCTAATCCTGATCTGAAACTCTCCCTTGATAGATGTAATAGAACCCACGCGCACCACAACATAAATAAATATATGTTTGATATAAATTGACAGTCATGCTAATATAATTGCCAGTATGGTTTATGTAATTCACAATCATCTTAATATAATTGCCAGTTTGGATAATATAATTGACAGAGGATTATACGAATCAGAATAATATTATTGCTAATCAAATTAATATAATTTTGAAACAGGCTTTTTCACCCACAGGGTTATTGATCGATGGAACCGACTACCCACCAACGCCATAACTGCCAAAATGTGCTGAATTTCAAAATATACCAGGAAAAAATCAAGGAAAATGGGGGAGGGGAAGGGAACCTTCAACAAGCTGCAAGATTCCCGTTTTTATTGAGGCCACTAGGGTTAGTGGCCCTCAGGTAAATCGGGTAAAATATTATTCCAAGACAATTACAGCATAACTGATAAAGTTAGGCTAGAGTAATATAAATTTCTGGAAAATTTAGAGTGATGTAAATTTCTAGAGTAATATAAATTTAAATTTCATATTAACTTGACTGACAGTTATAAATGCCAATCTGCCTTCAATAAACTCTTTGGTGAAATATTTATAATCAAGAGTATTATTCATAAATATGTCTAAACAAAAAATATAAAATAGACATCAGTTTGCATATGAATCTGATGAGAAAATTCCTTGATTAACCTACATTTCCCTATCAATCAAATGGTCTCATCTTAAGTACGTCTCAGACTGTCTTCTTCACCAGCACCAATGCTAAATAATATTACAACAAAAATGTCCATAACTTAGCTACAGAGTATATTACATTTTAAATAAATTTTCACAGAGAACAAAAACAGAAAGCACATTATTATTTACATAAATATGAAGAAAAACATTTAAAGCTTTGATTTATCTTTGCTAAACTAAAGAGATATTTCTATACTTATAAGCAATTTTGAATTTTCCTATAGTGTCAGCTTCTCTAGTTCTTGCTTGGTCATCTAACTTTCATAAAAGAATAATATAATAAAATATCTTTATCTTTACCTTTCATGGTGAAGTGTATTTCTCAAACAAAATTGAATTACCTTTGAAGAACATCCAACTGACATTGTGATAGCACACTGTTAGATTAAAGTTAAGTTAATATACCTATATGTGCCACATTATCATTCAACATTCTCTTAATTACCTTCCACACTTTAAGTGTTTAGCCTATTATCTGCATGTATCATTTTGTGCTTCTTCATATCACCAAGACGACTGAATCTCTTCCCACACTCTGGACACTCCAGAGGCTTGTCACCTGAATGCACTAACATGTGGCTTATTATTTTTCCACGTACTCTAAATTTTTTGCCACACTCGGCACATTGAAAAGGTCTCTCATTAGCATGCACCTTCCGGTGAATCTTCATACTTCCAAGACGACTGAATCTCTTCCCACACTCTGGACATTCATGAGGTTTGTCACCTGAATGCACTAACATGTGAGTCTTCATACTTCCAAGACGACTGAACTTCTTCCTACACTCTGGACATTCATGAGGCTTGTCACCTGAATGCACTAACATGTGCCTTATTATAGTTCCACGTACTCTAAATTTTTTGCCACACTCGGCACATTGAAAAGGTCTCTCATCCGCATGTACCATCCTGTGAGTCTTCATATGTCCATGCTGACTGAATCTCTTCCCACACTCTGGACACTCATGAGGTTTGTCACCTGAATGCACTAACATGTGAGTCGTCATACTTCGACGTAGACTGAATTTCTTCCCACACTCTGGACATTCATGAGGTTTGTCACCTGAATGCACTAACATGTGCCTTATTATTTTTCCACGTTCTCTAAATTTTTTGCCACACTCGGCACATTGAAAAGGTTTCTCATCCGCATGCACCATCATGTGACGCTTCATATTTCCACGCTCACTGAATCTCTTCCCACACTCTGGACACTCATGAGGTTCGTCACTTGAATGCACTAACATGTGAGTCGTCATACTTCGACGTAGACTGAATTTCTTCCCACACTCTGGACATTCATGAGGTTTGTCACCTGAATGCACTAACATGTGCCTTATTATTTTTCCACGTTCTCTAAATTTTTTGCCACACTCGGCACATTGAAAAGGTCTCTCATTAGCATGCACCTTCCGGTGAATCTTCATACTTCCAAGACGACTGAATCTCTTCCCACATTCTGGACGTTCATGAGGTTTGTCGCCTGAATGCACTAACATGTGAGTCTTCATACTTCCAAGACGACTGAACTTCTTCTTACACTCTGGACATTCATGAGGCTTGTCACCTGAATGCACTAACATGTGCCTTGTTATAGTTCCACGTACTCTAAATTTTTTGCCACACTCAGCACATTGAAAAGGTCTCTCATCCGCATGTACCATCCTGTGAGTCTTCATATGTCCATGCTGACTGAATCTCTTCCCACACTCTGGACACTCATGAGGTTTATCACCTGAATGCACTAACATGTGACGTTTCACATCTCCAGGACGGGTGAATACCTTTGGACACTGTGGACACTGGTGAGTCTTCATCTTCTTTATGACAGGTGCAGTTTGTGTGGAAGGTTTTCTCCCCCGGATGTTGGGAGAAGCGTCAAGGATTGAGTGTTGTTTCTTAGAGTTAGACTTGATGTGAGCACTTGGCGGTCAATGGTGGTGCTTCTTCTATATGATAGGTGCAGTTTGTGTCAAGGTTTTCCCTTAATGCTCGTGCTGGACATCACCGGCGGATGCTGCTAAAATGGTGGCGGTTGTTTACCCTCTCATCACCTAAGCGTTCCAATGTTTTTGTCTGGTTACACACATCATTTTTCCTACTTCTTATTTATGTTTATAACTGGTCATTTACAATTAACACTTGTATTTATATTCAAGTTTTTCAATCAAAGAATGTACTTGAAATTGTTTTTTTAAACATAAAGCCACACGATTATACTTTTTGAAGGAAATAGCTCTCCCATAGTGGATGCGCTACATGCGCATATTTATATATATGTCGTACCTAGTAGCCAGGACCTAGATTCAGGAAGCTCTGTGTATTTCTTCGTAAGTGGGTTTGCTACGAAGGTTCCTAAGTGCGCCCTAAGAAGATGCTTAGGTGCGATTCAATAAGGTCCACTTAAGAAGATATTTAGGTTTTGGGTCTTGTTCACTTACGTGCCGACAGAGGTCACTACTGTGTTTCGTTTGGCCAATCAGAGTGACTGTTACATTTCTAACCTGACCAATCACGCTAATGCAATATCAGCTGTGTTATGTAAACATTGTGGTTCCTCATGGTATTGTTGTCAGAAAAATCATCTGTTGCAAACTCTACCTACTATCAAGAAGAAGAAATGATCTGTGCATCCAGTCATGTGCCTGAAACAATCAAACACTATCTCCTTCACTGGTTTCGACATTGTAGTGCCAGAGTAAATAAAACAAAAAAAAATAGCGCACTTAAAATAACCTTTACCATCGTGTATATTACTAGGTGACATCTCGTTACATGAAAATTATCCAATAATCAAAGCACTGGCTAAATATCTCCAGTGACCAACAAAGTGGCCACATTTGACCTGTGCCACATTCATAGTTGGCGCAACCAACAGGCAAACACAGAAGACAAGTGTCTGGCCGCAGCACCAAGGATTAGCTGACGCCAGCACAAAACCACCCCGTCCTACAGTGCGGCGTCTCCCTCTAACACGCCTCTGTTTATTCACTTTATCTACAGTACAAGACATCAAACACTTTTGAAAGGGTCCATAGAATTACCCCAATCATCCCAAATCAGGCCAAAACTACCCAAAACGTATTAGCATTATGTAAGTAATGAAGAAATATGGTATATTTACTTACTATAATGTTGGTGCTACACGTAGAACATGATCAAACCTATTTTTTCTCTGAAATAATCTAATTTCATAACGAAATGAGACGTAAATATGTGAGAGGTGACGCCATAGGAAGTCGACGGTCCAAGCGACAATTGTGTGGAGCGACTTATCCAAGATATATGGTCGCCTGGAGAGTGTTTGCTGCCATAACAGCCTCCTGTACACAGTGATCCAGTCGTCGTATTTCATGGCTCAAATTGTCGCAAATTTAATTGGTAATATTAACAAGTAGAATGTGTATTTATAATAATATTTTTCATAAACAGCCACAAAATATTTAATATTTATTAAAAAAAAGTGTCTGGAAGTTAAATCAATTCCACATGACAATAAATTTGTTATATAGATACTAGCGTTATTCGTTGGTATGCGTTCGCTATTTAAACTACTCCAGTCCTTTTCGTTCATAGAACACCGAACCCTACACGCTCTCTGATATATTGCTTAATTAACAAATATTCACAAATAAAGATTATATTTATATATGTTATCAGAAAGGCAGATATAAAATAGTTTGTGTTAATGCATCACAGAGATTATACCTTATTAGAGAGGAAAAATATTCATATTTTAAACAAGGCTTCTTGGCCGACGCTCTCCCTTTCGATGGGAACTATGACCTTTTGAAAATCAATGTTAATTGAATCTATATATTATAAAAAACGAAGTTTTTTATGTCATCAGAAAGACATATAAGCTGCATGTTAATACTTTGGTATAAATATAACTGAAGTGAAAGTGAAGATATATGCCTTTTTATAGTTACTTGATGGCTCGCTCAGGGAGTGTGAAGGCCTGCACACAAGCCAATCAACATGTATGTATGATTGTACATGTATGTATGATTATGTGTACATGTATATATAACATTAATAAGAGGAAATGAAGATGAAGAAATGATAAAAAGAATGGCAATAGTGGATAGTAGTAACACACTTAAGAATTATTCAGTAATAAATACAAACTCGTCCTTCACCAATGATAAAGGAAAGTCAACTTGGAAGGATTCAATTTACATGAGATTAAGATTAGGATACAAATATATCTGGCAATACGGAGTTGATGTCAGTGAAAAAGATAAGGAGTGTAAATTATGTAGTATGCCGCACGCCCACACCTTAGAACATTATGTATTATAGTGTCAACTTATTGATAACTATAGAAATAAGGAAATAAGTAATGTACCACATCAAATTGTTTGTATGTGTGATAATGGTATGATAGACAGTATACTTAGGAGCTACAAAAATTTTGCCCCAAGAGTGTAACAATTGTATGCTGTACTTACTATATTAACCTGCAATGTTAAATGGGATTCTTGTAATGTTAATTGTCTATTTGTACTTACTGAATTTGTGCGCCCCTTGAGGGACTTGAAGTAGAGGGGGTAGAAATAGCCTAAGTTACTCTATCCCTTTGAGATGTATTTTTTTCTTGTCTCAATAAACATACTTGAACTTGAACTATAAATATTTTTGGCTTCCTGACCATAAAGTTACCGCCGCAGTCGAGGGTAAGAGACCGGATGTACCCCATATACAAGCCGCACTAGCTATTAGTTCATAAAAGCTGACAACTTACCCAGATAAACATTACTTCCTAATTATATATATATATGCAAATAATACAATTAAAATGTTTAAAACATGATTATATATATGTATCATGTGGACAGTTTTTAATGTAATTTTTTCTCCTGATATTCGGGTTCTTTATTATGCTTCATCTTGAGGCAAAGCCCAATACCTTACGCCATATTGATGCTCTGTCCACAGATCATTCTCTCTCTCTCTCTCTCTCAAATCATATACATTGATGGTTTCCTACACCGCCACACGGGTGCAGCTGCAAGTGCAGTTGCCTCTACCCATCAGACAGAACTATTTGCCTTGCTTGTTACACTAAAATGTGTACAAGTGTGTGTGTCTATGTATGTATTAACACGATATACTGAACGGGGTGAGAATAGCTTGAGCTACCTCATCCATTTGTGTGTATTTTACCTCAATAAACTTATTTCAATTTCAATTTCAATTCAAGTCTCCAAACTTGATGCATTAATTGTAAGTGATTTTCTACCATCCTGCATTAATTGTAAGTGATTTCTATCATGCTTAATTGCGCGCAACTCTTTAAGACACAATTGTAACATAACCGTGTCTGAAGCTAGACAGAAAACACAACATTATTAGTGATGGTAACATAAGCCATTTCATGTGAATTCCATCTTCGTTGACCTCCGAAACTTGAGGAATGGTCCAGAAAATAGCTACTAAAGTTTAAGTCAAGTGTGAAGATACTTTAGTTGATACTTAGATACTTCCAATAAGTGTAAACATAAGTGCTGACGATGCTACCTTGCTCTATTCAGACCCCAACCCAAACGCACTATATAATAATGAAAATAATAGATTTAAAAAGTCCACTCATGGATGTAAACTAACAAACTCATATCAAACATAAAAAAGACCAACTACTATTTTTGTTCGAAAGTAAATCCTGAAACCAAATTCAACTTCAGATACACAATGTTAACATTAGCAATAATGATTATGGAAAGTTCCTTGACCTATACATAGACAAGAGACTGAACTTCAGCATCCACATAGAACACATATGTGGGTGTATACACACACACACACACACACACACACACACACACACACACACACACACACACACACACACACACACACGCGCGCGCACACACACACACACACACACACACACACACACACACACACACACACACACACACACACACACACACACACGCGCGCACACACACACACACACACGCACACACGCGCACACACACACACGCACACACACACACACACACGCACGCACACACACACACACACACACACACACACACACACACACACACACACACACACACACACACACACACACACACACCAGGAAGACATTTACAGAGAGTAGGGAATTAATTAGGTATCTGGTAGCTAGTTAAGTGGTGTGGGATTTATATCTTGAGGTACTGTATACAATGTTCACAACATAGCAATGTATAATCATTTCATTGTATACAACACATTTTGGTGAAATCCCACGGTATTCCTAGACCAGAATCATAAACATCTCTGACTTCCCACAGCAAGGCGCCGGGCACCGCGGGCTCCAGGCATGATGATTTATGTTTATTTCTCAGAGCAGTAAACAGCCTGCGGCAAAGCTACCCATATGTGTAGAGCTCAGTACTACAGATGAAGAACAACAACGTAAACATTTTTGACGTTGATTAGCTTGCTCAAACACCACTAATTTCCATAAAATAAATATAGACAAAACATTTCTGCTACAAAAATAAATGAGAGTAAGAATGCTTGTGGTCTCTTGAAGTGCAGGATAATTAAAATAAGTTTTATATTTATACGGAGAAGGCAATTATATAATATCATCCAATTTAGATAAGTACCTGGTTCCTAAGGAAGTTTGGGACCAAAAAACTAAAGATGAAAAGAGAGATTACTTATGGTGCTTTATATCAAGAAAACCTTATAATGAAAATACTAAAATGTATGACAAAAACAAAATTTTTTCAATCCCAAAAACATTTGGAATTGCCAAAAAACCATATCAGCGTAAGCGCCCCCGAAGTGAAAGAGCAGTTTAATGCTATATAATAAATGTGTTTTGGAAATAGTAGCTGACGATTTTGTGTTGATATTGCATATCTCTTACCTAATTTGTATTATGAAATATGACATGATAGTGCGTTACAGACTTCAGTTAGGAAATAATTGGACTTGTAATGTGATTACTGATCCATCTGTATCCCAGTCATTTTACTATGTTAATTTTATGTAATTTATTCTTAAGCTTAATAACATTATTTAAATGTGCTAAATTTCCATTTATATATATATATATATATATATATATATATATATATATATATATATATATATATATATATATATATATATATATATATATATATATATATATATATATATATATATATTATGTTTCCAAATTTCTGATGATATACAACATATTGTGGTTTATAATTAAGTTCTTAGTAATAGTGATCCTGCATCAAAATTAACAATGTTCAAATTCGGTTTTGTATGTTAAAATTAACTACATTTTTATGTTAATTTCTTTCTGTAAATAATGATGATAAAGTGCAATAAAGGTATGATTGAGACAATGTTAAATCGTTAAATCCTAAATATATCTTGAGTCTTATACTTGAAATATTAAATGAACATATAGTGTGTAGTGTAGTGTTTCAATTATTATTAAGAGGGAAGGGTTGGGGGTAATGGTTCATATGTCCACATTCGAATGCCCCTCTTCCCAGGACTGGGGGTGCGGGAGTGTACAATAAACTATACCCACCTCCGGCAGCAGCTTGTCGAAGGCGGAAGTGGAGTCTAGGCCGTTTGTCATGAAAATTATAGTGTGATGGCTCTTATTTTTATTATGGGTACATAATAAGATTATGCCTTTATTCTTAATTTATATTACAATGCTGGTAAAATACACTTCTTGATGAGTATGGAGTACAAATGAACTCATTGTGTACCCTATACTCACAGGATGAGTATAGGGTACACAATAAACTACCACTCACATCATGGGTATGGGTTGCACAAGAAACTATCGGAGAGCAGAGTATGGAAAGCAAAGTAAACAAAGATTCACACGATGAGAAAGGGTTCCACAATGTCCTATGACTCACAGGATGAGTATGAGGTGCATAATAAATTACCATTCATAGGATGAGTATGGGTTTCACAATAAACTAAAGGTAACAGGATGAGCATGGGTTGCACAAACTATTGGTAACAGGATGGGTATGGGTTGCACAATAAATTACTGTGCTAGGATGAGTGTGAGTAGGATATATATATAAACATATTGTGGTTTATAATTAAGTTCTTAATAGTGATCCTATCCTGCATCATAATTTACATAATATATATATATATATATATATATATATATATATATATATATATATATATATATATATATATATATATATATATATATATATATATATGTATATATATATAATTAGGAAGTAATGTTTATTTGGATAAGTTGTCAGCTTATATGAACTAATAGCTAGTGTGGCTTGTATATGGGGTACATCCGGTGTCTTACCCTCGACGGTACCCTCCTTACCCTTATCCGCGGCGGTACCTTTATGGTCAGGAAGCCACGGATATTTACAATGGGGCTCGGTCAGTCAATATGATTCCTTTGACATCACTAAACTAACTCTTATGTATTCTGTTCTCGTATTGACAATTTGAATGACATCAAGAATATTTTGAATATCTTCTGATATAGATGGTGCTGTAGTTGATTGTTGTTCATGACAAGTCCAATGGGTCATTAGCATCGCTCAGATTAGTGGGAAGAAATTCTTGCTGCAAGAATGTGTGTTCTCAGAGCTAACTAGGGTAACTAAAATACTTATTTCCTAAATAAATATTTTAATTGTAAATATTTGAAAATATATGGTATGTATCAGAATTTCTGACGATATAAAACATATTGTGGTTTATAATTAAGTTCTTAATAGTGATCCTATCCTGCATCATAATTTACATAATATCTACTTCTGTTTTGTGTATTAAAATGACTACTTTTTATGTTAATTTCTTTCTGTAAATGATGATGATGATGATAAAGTTCAGTAAATGTAAGTAAGAACATAAGAATGAAGGTAACTGCAAAAGACTTATTGGCCCATACGAGGCAGCTCCTCGTATGGAGCTGCCTTTGATAAGTAATTACCAAAGAAGGCACCAAGCCGGGAAGGCTGTGTAGCACAATCAAATAAGTCAACTGCTCCTGAAGAGGACGGTATTACTTACAGTTTACTGAGATTAGTCTCACAAGTACCAGGTAATCCACTTTTAGTGTTGTACAGAATGAGTTTAAGTGAAGGAGTATTACCTGATGATTGGACAGTGTCATTGTTCCCATCCCCAAAGCACACTCAGATAATTATAGACCCATATCTCTAACATAATTTTGTCTATTAGCACAGTTTTCGGCGTGAATGCATTTTGGTTCTACAAGGTAGCCAACTCCATCAAAATATTAAATGTGTACCCAACTCAATTAACGATTAATCAACCAATTACTCCATGGGATAACTTGGATCTAGCAGTTGATTTTGTAAATGCACCCAAGAAAGATAATGTACACTCTACATTATTAAAACAGTTAACACTGTGAAGCATCACTGAAAGTACTCAGAGTATGGGTAACGATGTGTATCAGTGCTATACCGACGGTTCTGTAGAAGAAGGTGGACGATGTACCGGATATGCATGTAATATATTTGAACAATCTTCTCTCTTACATACATGAATGAAGCGCTATGCTAAACTGTGTAATTACTATTTGAGTACTGGAACACTTGATGATATATTGAACTTGTACCCTAGATTGACGATGTAACGTATCAATTATACAATGAATGTATGTGATGTAACTCTATAACCTGAGCTTGTGAAAGCACCTTAATCACCTTCAGTGATTAAGTGCTTAATTGCACACTAGTTTCTCTATCAGTTATCTCACCTTGTCAGAGTAAAAGAGACAAATATATGTGTATGTATGTGTTCAGAATTCAATTTCACCTTTGTAAATGCACGTTAATGACACTATGTAAAAGACACATCGAACACTTTATGTAGGGCATACGTAAATCTGTGTATTTATGTATTTACGTATGTAGCTTAGCCTAGCATTTTAAAAACACTACAATCACCTTATGTGGTTGATTGTTCAATAAATCCCTGAACTATATGTTTAACAAATCTCTAACCCTATCAATGGAGTTAGTTTAGTTCTTATATTATGCACCCTATACCCATCTTGTGGGCGGTAGTGGAAAGGGTTAGAGTCCATGGCGGACTGAAGAAAATGTATATATGATGGTTAGCATTGTTAATGTGTGGCCACGTCTGTGGTAGAAAATAATACAAAAAAATCAAATAAAGGTATTATTGAAACTTTATACGAAAACATTAAATCCTAAATATATCTTTAATATTATACTTGAAATATGGTATACTTTGCTCTCTCCATCGTACTTCTGCACCTGCTGGCAAGTGGTTCGGTGCAGTGTGCAGGTGATGTTCATTACTGGGTGAGCTGGCAAGTGGTGCTCACCTGCCAGCTCACCCAACGAAAATTTGGTTTTTAATACACTTACACATTTATTGGGTCTTTCCTTCACCTTCATTCAAGCACTAGGGTATTACAGTAAGTGTTTTAATTATAATATTTATTAACGTTATTATTTTTAATTTTTATTATTATTAGTATTATTATTAACAGGAGAGGATCGAGTGTGTGTGTGGGGGGGGGGAATAATGGTACACATGTCCACATCCCAATGCCCGCCCTTCCAGGACTGGGGGTGCGGGGGTGTACAATAAACTATACCCACATCCGGCGGCAGCTTGTCGAAGGCGGAAGTGTAGCCTAGAGAATTTGTCATGATAATTAGTGATGACTCTTATTTTGATTATGGGTCTGTAATCCAGTTAAGCTTTTATTCTTAATTTATATTACAATGCTGGTAAAATACACTTCTTGATGATGAGTATGGAGTACAAATGAACTCATTGTGTACCCAAGTTCAAGTTCAAGTATGTTTATTGAGATAAGCAATAAATAAATCTCAAAGGGATAGAGTAGCTTAGGCTATTTCAACCCCCCTCTAATTCAAGTCCCTCAAGGGGCGCACAAATACTGTGACTACAAATAGACAAATAACATTACAAGAATCCAAACAAGAATTGTGAACCCTATACTCACAGGATGAATATAGGGTACACAATAAACTACCACTCACATCATGGGTATGGGTTGCACAAGAAACTATCGCGCAGAGGATGAATATGGAGAGCAAAGTAAACAAAGATTCACACGATGAGAAAGGGTTGCGCAATGTCCTATGACTCACAGAATGAGTATTAGCTGCACAATAAACTACAGGTCACAGGATAAGTATGGGTTGCACAATAAATTACAGGTCACAGGATGGGTATGGGCTGCACAAACTACCGGTAACAGGATGAGTATGGGATGCACAATAAATTACGGGTCACAGGATGAGTATGGGTTGCACAAACTACTGGTAACAAGATGAGTATGGGATGCACAATAAATTACCGCACAGAGGATGAGTATAGGGTGCACAAACTGGTTGGGTAAATGGAAATGGTTGGGTACATTTCCTTTCACCTAATGCGACTATTCATGTGTCCGGACTTTCAATTCAGTTATATTTATGCCAAAGTATTAACATGCAGCTTATATTTATGTCTTTATGATGACATAGAAAACTTCGTTTATTACAATATCTAGATTAAATTAACATTGATCTTCGGAAGGTCATAGTTCCCATATCGGTAAGGAGAGCGTCGGCCATGAAGCCTTGTTTAAAGTATGAATATTTTTCCTCTCTAATAAGGTATAATCTCTGTGATGGATTCACAAAAACTATTTTATATCTGCCTTTCTGATAACATATACAAATATAATCTTTATTTGTGAATATTTGTTAATTAAGCAATATATCAGAGGGCGTGTAGGGTTCGGTGTTCAATGAACGAAAAGGACTGGATCACTGTGTACAGGAGGCTGATATGGCAGCAAACACTCTCCTGGCGACCATATTTCTTGGATAAGTCGCTCCACACAATTGTCGCTTGGACCGTCGACTTCCTATGGCGTCACCTCTCACATATTTACGTCTCATTTCGTTATGAAATTAGATTATTTCAGAGAAAAAATAGGTTTGATCATGTTCTACGTGTAGCACCAACATTATAGTAAATAAATATACCATATTTCTTCATTACTTACGTAATGCTAATACGTTTTGGGTAGTTTTGGCCTGATTTGGGTGATTGGGGTAATTCTATGGACCGCTTTTGGGACCTAGTCATTCTCAACATTAACGCGTCTCCCAACATTTGTACTCGTGCAGTCATCGAGAGAATAGACACTTCACGCAAACTACACCTACTATCAAGAACCAAAACAAACATACTACATCCTCTTAGTATTCATAAATAAATAAGACAAAGAAAATGTCTGGGATAAAAAGGAAAGCAAACTTGAGTGAAGAGGAGCTGACAGTTCTCGTTGATGAGGTTAAGAAGAGAGAACGCATAATTTTTGGGAAGCTATCAAGACAAGTCATTACCCAAGATAAACACTGTGCCTGGAGCCAAGTAGCTGTTGCTGTAAGTGGTGTTGGTCTCTGCTCAAGACAACAAGCCGATGTTCGCAAGAAATTTCAGGATCTTAAATCTTCAGTCAAGAAAAATAATCAGGCACTATATGAAATTGATTTAAATCTTTCTAATTATAATCTCTAAAAATAGTTTAAGAAATTATAATATTTTGTAATAACAATTGTAAATAAGAACAATATTGAAACATTAAAATGTAACAATTATTCATATCATTAATTTTGCTATGACTTGCATAGTATATAGTGTAATTAAATAACCAATCTACCTCATATAGTCAACTTATGTTTGGTGTAAATATTTACATGTTTTTTGTATTAAAGAATGTTTATCAATTGCTAGGTTTAATTGTTGAGAGTTCAAAGTAGTGACAATATGAAAAAAACACCAGAATAACCCAGCAAACACAGAACGTTTGTGGACGTTTTTAAATGGTTCCACAAAGGTAATACTGTAACTTTTGACATAAATACGTATATCTGATGTTCTTAAAACCAAAGGATATAACTAAAAACATATATTCTTGAGACACAGTTTTTTAAGATTTATGTAAAAATTTAAAAATAATAGTGAATGCTATGGTATTATAATGTTTTCATGCTTTATATTTAAGAATAAATAATTTTCAGTCAACATTTAGTTTTTTTTGTTTACTTTCTGTAAAGCTATCCAATTTACGTTCTTATAACATAAATATAACATTTATATGACGTCAGTATAACGTTATTTACACGACATCATTACGTTATTATGATGTTATATTAACGTATAATTCCTGTGTGAAAACCAGAATATATATTGAACTTTATGTTTTAAACCTTGTAAAGTTATCATAAAACTTGGAATAAGACGGTAAGCATGCTTTACTTATGAAAATATACAAACAAATCAACAAAAACATTTTAACATAAAAAACATAAACATAACATAAATTAATTGCATGCATGGGAGTTAACTGGAACTCTGTAAAATTGCATACATGAACCTTAAGGTACAAACCCAGTGTATTTACTCATGCAGTTCTTTCCTAAATCTAAATTTTTCCAATTTTTACACTTTGTTTCGAGTTCTGTCTTGTGTTGCTACTTTTAATACCCCATTAATGTCCCCTTTGTTATGTCCATTCATCCCATTGTGCACCTCTACCATATGTCACTCCTAATTCTTTGCTTTTCTAGAGAATGTAATATAAGCTTTGACAATCTTTCTTCATATGACAGGTTAACAGGTAGAACAAAGATTACCATTTATATATGGATAACTATTATAAGTCGGTTTGAATGAGTGAATTGCTGCTTGAAGATAGGTATATACACCTGTGGTACTATCAGATTGCATCGTGGTGAGCCTAAAACCCTTCAGATCCAAGCAAAGGGTAAAATGCCAGCAGATACAATTGCGAACACATTGATACCAAAATGAAAGACATATGACGAGAATTGAGGTAACCAAAGTGAAAAGAGTGTTCACATTACATTGCACTAGAGTGCTCCCGGGTTACTTTCTCTCACTTTCTCTGTTTTGTGCGGATGGTACACCTTGCTTTTGGAGTTTATATGCAATTAAACCTGTAGATAATTCTATTGCTAACACATTGATACCAAAATGAAAGACCTAGGATGACAATTGGGGTGACCAAAATGAAAAGAGTGTATACATTTTATCGCTCTTGTGCGCTCCCTGGTAACACACTCTCGCTTACTCTGTTTGTTGCGGATGGTAAGCCGGGCTTTTGGAGTTTATATGCCTTTAGTCCTGTAGAGAATTCTATTGCGAACACATTGATGCCAAATTGAAAAAACTAGGATGAGAATTGAGGTAACAAAGTTGAAAAGGGTATACACTTTTCAGTATTATCACGCTCTCTAATGTAATGAGAGTTGCCTGAGGGTGGCTCAGCTTTCTTTTTCTGGTACCCTTGGCCTACATTCATCTTGTCGGCGGGTGGAGCGCGCTGCTGTCTTTGACATTATATGCACATAGTTCTCTTGGGAATTCTATTGCGAACGCATTGATACCAAAATGAAAGACATAGGACGAGAATTAAGGTGACAAAGTTGAAAAGAGTATACACTTTTCAGTATTTCCGCGCACTACCAGGGAATGTCCAAACAAAAATGGAGAGTGGAGGGGTAACTTGCCCAAAACGCGAAAGTGTTTGGGGAGATTAACTTTCGTTCAATACTATTATGCAAAAGGAGCCACACATCTATGGTTCATCCAATAAAATCAGCAGACTTCTAGATGTTACTACTGCTCGGCTTAGACTCGGTTACAAGTATTTCTGGGAATTCTCATTATCTGAAGATGTAGACCTGACCAAATGTTAACTGTCAACAAAATTATTTGCACACCCCTTCGTCACTATGTGATAGTGAATTCAGAGACAATTCTATAACCAATGTACCAACGATGTGTCAATATTTCATTCAAAATGATCTGGTACCAGAAATTTTAGCCAAATATCCCCAGTTTGCTAACTGTAAGTAGTAACTAAGTGATTGTAACCTATCCACCGCTGCCCACTGGATGGGGAGCGGTGTGCAGGACAAACATATCAATTGTGACACTAGCTCTCCACATATGTCAGTTGCTTAATTTAGAAACTGTACTTGTGATCGATCTCGAACCTATTGTTGATGTGACGACTTATACTGAATTTTGTAACTAGCTCATCAAGATTGTAACTTGCTTAGCTAAATGAATTGTTGGGTTCAGTCCCTGAGCCCATTATGTGCCTCTGCAACCCTTTCCACTACCGCCCACAAGATGGGTATGGGGTGCATAATAAATGAACTAAACTAACTTTAAGGCATCCTGAAAGAAAGCTTGGAGGGCTTGAAAAATTGCAGAACGAAGCCTTGAGGATAATCCTTGGGTGCCTTCGTACCACAAAGATACTTAATATGAGAAAGGAACTTAATATTCCGAGCGTTGTTTATCGTGTTACTGAAAATAACTGTCAAATTGGTATAAAAATGCTTAGGCTAGCTCATCCTAACCGTTGCACAGAAGCCCTCCAGAATTTCTTTATTGAATGTAAACATTGTTTCAAATAGATAAATAAAATTGGAACTGAACTCAGAAAGTATCAGATTTATAATTTGTACCAAGAGAGACAACAATAGCACTTTCCTGCACTGTAGGAAATTACACCCTTTTCAATTTTAATCCCTCCCTTTCCATCAAAGGAGCAAATTAGAGATCAGTCCCAGCTTTGTCTTGAGGCAAAGCTCAACGTCTTAAGCCATATTGATGCTCTGTCCACAGAGCATTCTCTCTCTCAAATCATATACACTGAAGGTTTCCTACAGCGCCTAACGGGTGCAGCTGGAAGTGCAGTTGTCCTGGCAATAGGATATGACTTATATTTTGAGTGGGGAGTCCGTATAAACAACTGGGCCTCTACCCTTCAGACTGAACTATTTGCCTTGCTCCTTGCACTGAAATGTGTACAAGTATCCAAACTTGATACATTAGTTGTAAGTGACTCTTTATCATCCTTAATTGCTCTCAACTCTTTAAGACATAACTGTAACATGCTTGTGTCTGAAGCTAGACACAAATACAATAACAACTTGAGGAACCTTATCATAAACAATAATCTCAACAAAAATCACATAGTTCTCAGAGGTGATTTCAATATTGACCTAGGGCTACAAAATAACCCTCAAGTAGACTGTTTCCTCAACAGCATGAATTCCTGTATGCTCATCCCCGCAATCACCAGGCCCACCCGAGTCACTCAAACATCTGCGACTACCCTGGATCACTGATGGACCAACATAACAGCTCCTCTTACATCAAGTATAATCACTGACAGAACAACTGACCACTATCCTACCTTCCTTGTAGCGAACATGGCCATAACACCACCAGGTAACAAGAAAATTACCTTTAGGTTACAATGTGAAACGGCAATAGGCAATCTCACAAATGCTCTCCACAATGTAAACTGGGAATCTAAATTTATCAATACACAGGATAATAATTCGTTAACTAGCCTCTTTCCAAAATTTAAAGCCTTTACAATACTTATTGTCCTCTCCTCACCAAGCAAGTAACTGGCAAAAAGGTTAAATAATCCCTGGCTCACTAATGGCATACTTAAAGCAATCGACAAGAAACATGAATATGAAAAAAAAACTTAGGATTGGCCTAGTTGGAAAAGAAGTAGTTAAGAGGTATTCATCAGTGCTTACCAGTATAATAAGAGCAAAGCGTTCCTATTACGAGAATAGATTCAAAGAAGCAAAAGGCAACATAAAAAGCACATGGAGAGCCATCTCTACCATCCTAGGAGCTAAACAACATTTACATAATAAGATAAAAATCTCCAAGGATGGTTATACACCTGCAACAGATCTTGAAACAGCAACTGAATTTAATAGCTTCTTTTCATCGTTTGGTGCTAACCTTGCCCGAAAAATCCCAGAGACTCAGACATATGTTACCACATATCTTTCACGCAGCTATCCAAACTCTCTTCTCCTCTCTCCGGTCAGCCCTACAGATGTTGTGTCCATCATTCACTCGCTAAAAACCAAAGCTGGGAACATTAGTGAAATACCATCGATGGTACACAGGCGTGCCTCCCATGCCCTTGCACCATCCATAGCACTGCTGTTCAACAAATCCCTAGAGTGTCATACCTTCCCTGATATCCTTAAAAAAGCAAGAGTAACGCCAGTTCATAAAGGAGGTAACACGGCAGACATAAATAATTACAGACCCATATCGAATCTACCTATATTATCAAAATTATTTTTTTTTTTTTTACAAACAGCTCTACTCCAATCTTGTAAAATTCAATATACTAAGTCCCTGTCAGTTTGGCTTCCGCTCCCAAAAGAGTACCAATGATGCTATTGTTAGTCTGCTTGACTTAATCTTCTCAGCCCTTGACAAAAGTGAGTTTCCAATTGAACTCTTCATCGGCCTGAGAAAGGCCTTTGATACTGTTAACCATAACTACCTCTTACTTAAATTCCACCATTATGGAATCCGTGGCCTTGCCCTAAACTATATCCGATCCTATCTTAGTAACAGACACCAATATGAAGCCATCAATGATATAACCTCTCCCACTCTACCACTTAATTACCGTAAAGGTGCCACAGAGCAGCATCCTAGGACCCTCCTGTTTCTTATATACATCAATGATCTCCCTAATGTCTCTAACATACTTAAACCTATATTGTTGGCTGATGATACTACTCATCTACTCTGACCCCAACCCACTCCTGTTAAATAATGTTGTAAACAATTAATTAAAAAAAGTCTACTTGTGGATGTCAACCAACAAACCTCACACAAAACATAGAAAAGACCTACTATATCTTATTTGGAAACAAATCAACAAATGCAATTCAGCTTCAGATAGATAATGTAAACATTAGCAATAAAAATGATGGAAAGTTTCTTAGCCTATACTTAGACAAGAGACTCAACTTCCGCACCCATATACAACACATAACTAAAAAGGTTTCTAAAACAGTTGGTATACTGTTTAAGATCAGATATTATGTACCCTACTCTGCTCTCCTCTCACTCTATTATGCACTTATCTATCCCTATCATTCTTATGGCGTTTGTGCTTGGGGTTCAACCTCTGCAAACTACCTCAAGCCCATCATCATCCAGTAAAAATCTGCTATCAGGACAATAACTAACTCTACCTTCAGACAACACACAGCTCCCTTGTTCAAATCCTTAAACATGCTAAACAAATTCACTCCATACATTCTCCTGTGTAAATTACGTTTATAAAGCCCTTTTTCTAACTGCAAACCCTGTTCTGAAACTCTTCCTGGACAGATGTAATAGAACACATGGCCACGTCCCCACCAGACATAAATATCTCTTTGATATCCCAAGAGTCAAACTTAATCTATGTAAACACTCTATGTAAATAAAGGGACCTAGTCTATGGAACTCACTCCCTTATAATGATTTGAAAAGCTGTCCAACTTCTGCCATATTCAAAAATAAAACCAAAAAGTACCTGTAGTACTTTTTAAGTACGAGGGAGTAATGCGCAAAGCGTCCCTCACCTGTGACGTCACAGCGTCACCTGACGCCATATCAACACATCGGCCATTTTGTCGTCAGTTCAGTCATGGCGAGGACTAACCCTTCATGCAAACTGCACCTACTATCAAGAAGAAGAAGATTTTGTGTTCCACCGATAGTATTATCGTAAGTAAGCACTTATATTTTATATTTTATTAAATTAATTGATTCTATTTTTCTGTAATAAAGGTCCAAAGGGTTGTTAAGGAACAAGGGTGTAGCGATACCGACGCTCAGTGCGCTCAACTCACACCAAAGTATCACCTGTGTAGCTTCTGTAATTAGTGTTAATTAGTTATGCTATAAGATAATGAAGCGAGTATAAGATTAACTCGCTACAAGGGTACTGTGTTGGGAGGTGAGGGCTGTTACTGGTGTCTGTGGGGATGTGAGGACTTGTACCAACCACTATCACCACCAGTACCTTGTCTTGCATCCTGCTTAGTATTCCTATTGAGATATGAAGTATTATTACATTCATATAATTATTCATTCATTGTCATTACTATTTTTATGGGCTATGTTCTGTTACCCTAATGCTTTTTACCCCTGGGCATGTCCATTTACTCTCCAGCCCTTCACAAGCCACTGCTGCACCCCCTCCATGCCCATACTTACTGTGCTTATTCTTACAGGACTGCACTGCATTATGTGGTGCTCACTGCCTGGACACCTTGATACATGCATTATAGGGTTCTGGTAGTTGTTCTACTCACCAAGCCCTTCCAAGGCCAGGCTTGACATGTGAGAGCTTGGTCCAACAGGCTGTTGCTTGGACAGGCCCCTCAGGCCCACATATCCACCACCGCCTTGTTTGTCCGGCACTTCAAAATCAAATGTTTGTTTACGTAAGGTACATACATATTTTTAGGTAAGGTACTCTTTATTTGGGTAAATTTATCTTCGTAGTATTTAGCTTTGGCTCGTCTAATTATCTTGGATAGCAATAACGAGTAATTCTTTGAGAATTCTTTGGAGACAATTCCTAACCTATACTTCTCCCAACCTATACTTCTTCTCAAGGTCATCTTCACTTCTTGAAGATGTTCAGGTTTTCTCTTGAAGATGTCGACGGTTGTTCCAGCAATACTGTATTTTTTTTATTGCTGAAAACCTGTTTTCAGCCATAAAAAAATAATCCTGAATCCAGAAAAAAATCCCTTTTGTATCGTCTGGAAATTTTCAAATATTGCTGATCAAACCTGAGTCTAAATTATTTGTATATATTATGAATTACAGAGGTCCCAGGACAGGGTTTTTAGGCACTCCACTTACATTTTCCCACTCTGACTTAACCCCCATTTATACAAACTCAGTCTTATCTTTTAGCTAATAATTTATTGTACACACCATACTCAGCCTGTGTAGGGTAGTTTATTGTGCATGTGTAGTATATATATTTGTGTAGTATATTTGGTATATTTAATGCCTCTAACCTCTCCTCATAGTTCTTGTCCTTCAGTTCTGGGAGCCCCTTAGTAGCATGTCTTTGCACCTTTTCCAGTTTGTTTATGTGCTTCTTAAGATATGGGCACCATACAACCGCTGCATATTCCAACTTTGGTCTAACAAAAGTCGTGAACAATTTCTTGAGTATTTCGCCATCCATGCATTTAAAAGCTCTGAATATTATCCTTTACCTGCAATTGGTTGTTGCTGTATTTATAGAATATGATTTGTTCTACTTTACATTTGTTTGTTCCTTTTTTTCAAAATTTCTTTCTGCCTCTCTCCTCACTGCCGTGTAGTTGTTTCTCTTTGTATTACTGGTATGTTTGGGGGTTTGGCCTCTTCGTATATTGATTCCATTTTTGTGTCTTTTGGTCTCTGTCCGTCTTGAAATTTCAGTTGAACAAATCCTGTTTCCTAGTTCTGCATCTTTGTTTTGGTATAAATGTTTTTGTTCCTTTATCATATATTTCACAAAATTGACATACTGTGCATTAATTCATCTCAATTACTTCCTTTCCTAACAGCAAGCCTTTCCAGTAAAATTCTTTGAATTCTTTTCTGACTTCTGGCCTAATGTTTGTTTTATCCTAGTGTGTATGATGCCTAGCGTGTGTCTGGTGCCTGTTGTGTTAAACCGAAGATAAATGCATAAGTATAGGTCAGTAATTTCTCCAGCTTTGAAAGGGGCTTTCATTATGCAGCAGTATTCCACTCTAGAGAGCACTAGCGTCTTGAAAACTATCATCATCGGTATAGCATCTCTAGTGTGAAAAGTTCTTGTTATCTATCCTGTCATTTTTCTTGCAGTTGTGACGGCTACTTTATTGTGTTCTTTAAATGTAAGGCCTTCTGACATCAGTACACCCAAATCCTTTACGTTGCTTTTCCGTTCAATGTTATGATTTGACTGAGTTTTGTAAGTGGTTTCCGTTTTTATATTTTTTATTTTTTCCGTAGCGCATGAGCTGAAACTTATGTTCGTTAATCACCATGTTATTTTCTGTAGCCCATAGAAAGACCTGATTTACATCTGATTGGAGGTTTGCCGTCTCCTCTATGTTGCCTACTCTCGTGAAGATTCTAGTGTCATCTGCAAAGGATGATCAAGTACTATAGGTTGTGTCCTTGTCTATGTCCGATATGAGGATGAGAAAAAGTATTGGAGCAAGCACAGTACCCTTGGGGACTGAGCTCTTTACGGTTGATGGTCCAGATTTTATTTTGTTGACTACTACACATTGGGTTCTATTAGTCAGGAAGTTGTATATCCATCTGCCTATTTTTCCGGTAATTCCTTTTGAACGCATTTTATGTGCAATAACACAATGGTCACATTTGTCAAAGGCTTTTTTTTGTCAAAGCGTTTTGTTTGTCTTCCATGGCATCTAGTGCCATGTCAGAGTGGTCCAGCAACTGTGATAGGCAAGAGCGCCCTGTTCTGAAACCATGTTGTCTGGGGTTATGGAGATGCTGTGATTCCATGTATTTTGTGATCTTACTTCTTAGCATTCTCTCAAAGATTTTTATGATGTGCGATGTTAGTGCTATCGGTCTGTAGTTTTTTGCCTCTGCCTTATTTCCTCCTTTATGGGGCGGTGCTATCTCTGCTGTTTTTAGTATGTCAGGGACAATGCCAGTATCTTGGCTTTGTCTCCAAAGAATGTGAAGGGCCTGCGATAACGTTTTTTACAGTTCTTGATGAATATAGAGTTCCAAGAGTCAGGGCCTGGTGCAGAGTGCATAGGCATACTGTCTATGGCTTCTTCAAAATCCAGTGGGGATAGGATCACATCTGATTTATGATTTGATGTTGGTATCATATCCATGAAAAATTCATTTGGGTTATCAATCAGATGGATGGAGAGCTACACTCGTGGTGTCCCATTTTCCCAGCACTCTTTGTCATATAATGCTTTGAAACTTTTGACGGATTTGGCCTCCACCACCTTCTCACCTAACATGTTCCAACCGTTTACCATTCTGTTTGCAAAAGTGAATTGTCTTACATTTCTTCGGCATCTTTGTTTAGTTCGTTTAAATCTATAACCTCTTGTTCTTGAAATTCCAGGTCTCGGGAAATCTTCCCTATCAAGTTTATCAATTCCTGTTACTGTTTTGTACGTAGTGATCATATCTCCTCTTTTCCTTCTGTCTTCTAGTTTGGAATATTTAATGCCTCTAATGTCTCCTCATAAATCCTGTCCTTCAGTTTTGGTATGAATGTTTGTGTGCCTTCATCGTATATTTTGCAAAATATGGAATACATCTCATTTACTTTACTTTAAGAATATGGTTCGATCAATTAAAAACCCTCTTGTTCAAATTGCAAAGAGACTGAAAGAGATGCAGCATGCTCAATGGATTATATATTAGTGATTATTATTAGGATTATATATTAGTGAATCATATTAGTGATTCAATTATTATGGTCATAAAACAATAAACAAATAGTTTTGGTGTTATTACACTCTATTCACAGGTTATATATAAGTATCTGCATGTTTTGTTCACCATTACAAACCACTAAGTTGGTTTGATTTTTGTTGAGATTGTTATTTATGATAAGATTCCTTACGTTATCTGAGAATGAAGCTATGTCGGTATTGGGAAATCTATAGATGGCACTTATAGTCAAGGAGGATTTAAGGGATTTACTGGAGAACTTGGCAAAGGTATATTCACAATAGTCGTCTCTATTACTAATGAGACTATTGCAGATGAAGGTATCTTTGTAAGATATTGCTATGCCACCTCCTTTTTTTATTAGGCCTGCAGTTGTGAATGGCTTTATTATCAGCCAAGTTGTAGCATACAACATAGCATATATATGTATATGGCATACATATATATATATATACACACACACACACATATATATATATATATATATATATATATATATATATATATATATATATATATATATATATATATATATATATATATATATATATATATATGTTATGTTATGTTACAACATAACAGGCCAATTACACTGGATTAATCTTTGTGTTTAGATAGGAGATGCCTCGTATGGGCCAATAAGCCTTCTGCAGCCCCTATGTTTATCCCTTATGTATCCCCCCATGTTTTCACCTTCATTGTATTATCACCTGACCTAATGCGGGTATAAAATCAACTAATATATATATATATATATATATATATATATATATATATATTCAAAATTCGTCAGTGTACTACATTTTTGTTGTTGCTTTTAGGTGATGCTTTTAACCAGTGTACGTGGGTCTGATTGTTGTGCAACCACAGTTCGAAGAATAATGAAGATATGAACAAACGGCCTGTGGTCACTATACAGTCTGGAAGGGCAAAAGAAGAAATTGGCATTTCTACAAAAACAAGAACTATATAATGTTATTTTAAGTAAGTAACCAAAAAATTAAATAATTTTTTTAAAGTTTAAAATTCACTTAAAAATGTAAATTTTAAGTTAAAAAATTTTAACCAAAAAACTTAATATTTTTCATATTTGGAACCATTCCATAATATTTTCCCAAGCATAAATGATTATATTTCTATCACTTGCTCTTAAGATTGTTTCATTTAATAGAGGTTGGGCATAATTGTTCTCTGCTGCTAATAGAACTGACTGACTTAGCTATAGGAAAATGTAAACTTAATTGGTTTATCCATTACAGTATTTTGCAGTTTATTTCATGATCCTGTGCTTAATACTTGCATAAATAGTAGATTACAAAATGCATTTTTATATCATTAGTATTGAATAATAATAATGCAAATAATTGACTTATAAATGATGTACAATTAATTGGTAGGTGATATTATATTATTAATATTTTTTCATTCTTGCAAAGCCTTAACAAAGTCATTAACATGTTAATATAAACTTGATCACCTTCCACTTATTTTCTCATGTGCTACCTACATGTACAAAACCTTATTCCTAAATGCATATTTTGTTCTGAAACTTGTCCTTTATATGTTGTGTATCACCATCTCTGGAGAGTTTTATCTGATTGATGTATAAATTACTTTTAATTTTACAGAATATTATTGTTATACTGAATTTATTATTATATAAATAACTTAATTTTACAGAATCATCTATCAACGCACATCCACAAGTTGAGGAGGAGGATGTGACCTTCCAGATGTCTGAAGTACTGAAACAGGCACCAAACAGGCCTGGTGGATCTAGGTACAAGGTAAAATAATTTAAATTTTTTTTTTTTTTTTACTAATTGTCCGATATATATATATATATATATATATATATATATATATATATATATATATATATATATATATATATATATATATATATATGTCGTACCTAGTAGCCAGAACGCACTTCTCGGCCTACTATGCAAGGCCCGATTTGCCTAATAAGCCAAGTTTTCCTGAATTATTATATTTTCTCAATTTTTTTTCTTATGAGATGATAAAGCTACCCATTTCATTATGTATGAGGTCAATATTTTTTTATTGGAGTTAAAATTAACGTAGATATATGACCAAACCTAACCAACCCTTCCTAACCTAACCTAACCTATCTTTTTAGGTTAGGTTAGGTTAGGTAGCCGAAAAAGTTAGGTTAAGTTTGGTTAGGTAGGTTAGGTAGTCGAAAAACAATTAATTCATGAAAACTTGGCTTATTAGGCAAATCGGGCCTTGCATAGTAGGCAGAGAAGTGCGTTCTGGCTATTAGGTACGACATATATATATATATATATATATAAATATATATATAATGTGTCGTACCTAGTAGCCAGAACGCACATCTCAGCCTACTATGCAAGGCCCGATTTGCCTAATAAGCCAAGTTTTCTTGAATTAATGTTTTTTCGACTACCTAACCTAACCTATAAAGATAGGTTAGGTTCGGTCATATATCTCTATTAATTTTAACTCCAATAAAAAAAGAATTGACCTCATACATAATGAAATGGATAGCTTTATCATTTCATAAGAAAAAAAATAGAGAAAATATATTAATTCATGAAAACTTGGCTTATTAGGCAAATCGGGCCTTGCATAGTAGGCTGAAAAGTGCGTTCTGGCGACTAGGTACGACATATATATATTATATATATATATATATATATATATATATATATATATATATATATATATATATATATATATATATATATATATATATATATATATATATATATATATATATATATATATATATATATAATATGTATGTGTGTGTGTGTGTGTGTAATTACCTAAGTGTAGTTAAAGGATGAGACCGTCTTCCCAGCACTCTTTGTCATATAACGCTTTGAAACTACTGACAGTCTTGGCCTCCACCACCTTCTCACCTAACTTGTTCCAACCGTCTACCACTCTATTTGCGAAAGTGAATTTTCTTATATTTCTTTAGCATCTGTGTTAAGCTAGTTTCAATCTATGACCTCCTGTTCTTGAAGTTCCAGGTCTCAGGAAATCTTCCCTGTCGATTTTATCAATTCCTGTTACTATTTTGTATGTAGTGATCATATCACCTCTTCTGTCTTTTAGTTTTGGCATATTTAATGCCTCTAACGTCTCCTCGTAGCTCTTGCCCTTCAGTTCTGGGAGCCACTTAGTAGCATGTCTTTGCACCTTTTCCAGTTTGTTGATGTGCTTCTTAAGATATGGGCCAACTTCTGTTGTTGGGCACCACACAACAGCTGCATATTCTAGCTTTGGCGTAACAAAAGTCATGAACAATTTCTTTAGTATATCACCATCCATGTATTTAAACGCAATTCTAAAGTTAGAAAGCGTAGCATAGGCTCCTCGCACAATATTCTTTATGTGGTCCTCAGGTGATAGTTTTCTATCTAGAACCACCCCTAGATCTCTTTATCAGAATTCTTTAAAGATTTCTCACATAATGTATAGGTTGTGTGGGGTCTATGTTCTCCTGTTCCACATTCCATAACATGGCATTTATTAACATTAAATTCCATTTGTCAAGTGGTGCTCCATATACTTATTTTATCCAGGTTTTCTTGAAGGGCATGACAATCATTTAAATTTCTTATCCTTCCTATTATCTTAGCATCATCAGCAAACATGTTCATGTAATTCTGTATACCAACTGGTAGATCATTTATGTAGACAATAAACATCACTGGTGCAAGAACTGAACCCTGTGGTACTCCACTTGTGACATTTCTCCAGTCCGATACATTGCCTCTGATTACTGCCCTCATTTTTCTATGTCAGAAAATTTTTCATCCATATTAGAAGCTTACCTGTCACCCCTCCAATATTTTCCAGTTTCCAGAACAACCTCTCTATGTGGAACTGTCGAATGCCTTTTTTAGGTCCAGATAGATGCAGTCAACCCAACCATCTCTTTCCTGTAATATATCTGTTGCTCGATCAAAGAAACTGAGTAAATTCGATACACAGGATCTTCCAAATCGAAAACCATACTGTCTGTCTGAAATTATATCATTTCTCTCCAGGTGTTCTACCCATTTAGTTTTAATTATTTTTTCCAATATTCCAATTCCAATTTTTTCCAATAATGTGTGTGTGTGTATGTATATTTGTGTTGTTGAATATGACCGAAAGTCATAGTCTTTCTGCCCCTCTCCTTACTGCTATTGTTGTTTCTCGCATCTTTGTATTGCTTGTATGTTTGGGCAATTTTTCCCCTTTTCCTAGTTCTGCATCTCTGCTTTAGTATAAATTTTGTTGTGCCATTATCATATATTTCACAAAACTTGACATACATCTCATTTACTTCATGTCCTAACAGCAAGTGTTTGTCAAATTCCTTAAGGAAATATCTGAGTTCCCCATAATGACCTCTCCACAAGTCAGGTTTTTCAACTGCTTCAAGCTCATTTTCTTCCAGATTATAATGCATTGCATACTTTATTCCCAAAAAGACATGGTCACTTTTACCCAAGTGACCATGTCACTTGGGTAAAAGGAGGGAGGTACTGAAAGGAGGAAAAGGGAGGTACCAAAGGAGGGAGGTACTGAATGATAAATATATCTTTCTCTTTCCTGGTAAATATAATATCCAGCATGGAGGGAACATCCCCTTCCCTCATCCTCGTAGCTTGTTTAACATGTAGAAACATGAATGTTTACAGGGTGAGGTTTACGAAATTATATATATATATATATATATATATATATATATATATATATATATATATATATATATATATATATATATATATATATATATATATATATATATAATTGGTCTCTGGTCTCTCTCTCTCTCTATATATATACACATATATATATATATATATATATATATATATATATATATATATATATATATATATATATATATATTATATATATATATATATATATATATATATATTATATATATATATATTATATATATATATTATATATATATATATATATATATATATATATATATATATATATATATATATATATATATTTTATTAAATATGACCGAAAAAGTAAGATTAATAATTCTAACACGAATTTTCTCAATCTTTCGTACATTATGCTTCACTGTTGGAGGTAAATCAAAAATCACTTCTCCAAAATTCATTTTTATTTCTAGTCTGACGCGACACGGGCGCGTTTCGTAAAACTTATTACATTTTCAAAGACTTCACAAATACACAACTGATTAGAACTTGCGTTTCCCTGATTTTATATCTACATTTGAGTGAGGTGGGAAGGGTGATGTGGCATTACATTTGAGTAAGGTGGGAAGGATGATGTGGCATTAGAGGATATTAATAGGGTATTAAAAGTATCAACACAAGACAGAACACGAAACAATGGATATTGAATAGAAGTGTTTGTAGAAAGCCTATTGGTCCATATTTCTTGATGCTTCTATATTGGAGCGGAGTCTTGAGGTGGGTAGAATATAGTTGTGCAATAATTGGCTGTTGATTGCTGGTGTTGACTTCTTGATGTGTAGTGCCTCGCAAACGTCGAGCCGCCTGCTATCGCTGTATCTATCGATGATTTCTGTGTTGTTTACTAGGATTTCTCTGGCGATGGTTTGGTTATGGGAAGAGATTATATGTTCCTTAATGGAGCCCTGTTGTTTATGCATCGTTAAACGCCTAGAAAGAGATGTTGTTGTCTTGCCTATATACTGGGTTTTTTGGAGCTTACAGTCCCCAAGTGGGCATTTGAAGGCATAGACGACGTTAGTCTCTTTTAAAGCGTTCTGTTTCGTGTCTGGAGAGTTTCTCATGAGTAGGCTGGCCGTTTTTCTGGTTTTATAGTAAATCGTCAGTTGTATCCTCTGATTTTTGTCTGTAGGGATAACGTTTCTATTAACAATATCTTTCAGGACCCTTTCCTCTGTTTTATGAGCTGTGGAAAAGAAGTTCCTGTAAAATAGTCTAATAGGGGGTATAGGTGTTGTGTTAGTTGTCTCTTCGGAGGTTGCATGGCTTTTCACTTTCCTTCTTATGATGTCTTCGATGAAACCATTGGAGAAGCCGTTATTGACTAGAACCTGCCTTACCCTACAGAGTTCTTCGTCGACTTGCTTCCATTCTGAGCTGTGGCTGAGAGCACGGTCGACGTATGCGTTAACAACACTCCTCTTGTACCTGTCAGGGCAGTCGCTGTTGGCATTTAGGCACATTCCTATGTTTGTTTCCTTTGTGTAGACTGCAGTGTGGAAACCTCCGCCCTTTTCCATGACTGTTACATCTAGAAAAGGCAGCTTCCCATCCTTTTCTGTCTCGTAAGTGAAACGCAGCACGGAACTCTGCTCAAATGCCTCCTTCAGCTCCTGCAGATGTCTGACATCAGGTACCTGTGTAAAAATGTCGTCAACATACCTGCAGTATATGGCCGGTTTCAAGTTCATGTCGACTAAGACTTTTTGCTCGATGGTACCCATGTAGAAGTTTGCAAACAGGACACCTAGGGGAGAACCCATAGCGACCCCATCTACTTGCTTATACATGTGCCCATCCGGGCTCAAGAAGGGTGCCTCTTTAGTACAAGCTTGGAGTAGTTTCCTCAGAATACTTTCTGGCATGTCAAGAGGAGTACAGGCTGGATCACGATACACTCTGTCGGCTATCATTCCGATTGTCTCGTCCACAGGTACGTTGGTAAACAGCGATTCTACGTCCAACGAGGCTCTTATCCCTGTGGCCCGTGCGCCCCGCAGTAAGTCCACAAATTCCTTTGGAGACTTCAGGCTGAAGGCGCAAGGAACATAAGGAGTCAGCAGGCCGTTGAGTCGCTTCGCCAATCTGTACGTGGGTGTGGGTATCTGGCTAATGATTGGCCGAAGTGGGTTTCCAGGCTTGTGCGTCTTGACATTTCCATACGCATATCCAGGTTTATATTCCCCAATGATCTTTGGCAGGTGGAGTCCGGATTTCTTGGCGTTCACAGTTTCGATCAGTTTGTTGACCTTTGCTTTTAATTCGGCTGTAGTGTCCTTCGTTACCCTTTGGAACTTAGTTTGGTCAGAGAGTATGATGTTCATTTTCGCCAGATATTCGTCTTTTTTAAGAATGACATATATTAGCCAGATACCCACACCCACGTACAGATTGGCGAAGCGACTCAACGGCCTGCTGACTCCTTATGTTCCTTGCGCCTTCAGCCTGAAGTCTCCAAAGGAATTTGTGGACTTACTGCGGGGCGCACGGGCCACAGGGATAAGAGCCTCGTTGGACGTAGAATCGCTGTTTACCAACGTACCTGTGGACGAGACAATCGGAATGATAGCCGACAGAGTGTATCGTGATCCAGCCTGTACTCCTCTTGACATGCCAGAAAGTATTCTGAGGAAACTACTCCAAGCTTGTACTAAAGAGGCACCCTTCTTGAGCCCGGATGGGCACATGTATAAGCAAGTAGATGGGGTCGCTATGGGTTCTCCCCTAGGTGTCCTGTTTGCAAACTTCTACATGGGTACCATCGAGCAAAAAGTCTTAGTCGACATGAACTTGAAACCGGCCATATACTGCAGGTATGTTGACGACATTTTTACACAGGTACCTGATGTCAGACATCTGCAGGAGCTGAAGGAGGCATTTGAGCAGAGTTCCGTGCTGCGTTTCACTTACGAGACAGAAAAGGATGGGAAGCTGCCTTTTCTAGATGTAACAGTCATGGAAAAGGGCGGAGGTTTCCACACTGCAGTCTACACAAAGGAAACAAACATAGGAATGTGCCTAAATGCCAACAGCGACTGCCCTGACAGGTACAAGAGGAGTGTTGTTAACGCATACGTCGACCGTGCTCTCAGCCACAGCTCAGAATGGAAGCAAGTCGACGAAGAACTCTGTAGGGTAAGGCAGGTTCTAGTCAATAACGGCTTCTCCAATGGTTTCATCGAAGACATCATAAGAAGGAAAGTGAAAAGCCATGCAACCTCCGAAGAGACAACTAACACAACACCTATACCCCCTATTAGACTATTTTACAGGAACTTCTTTTCCACAGCTCATAAAACAGAGGAAAGGGTCCTGAAAGATATTGTTAATAGAAACGTTATCCCTACAGACAAAAATCAGAGGATACAACTGACGATTTACTATAAAACCAGAAAAACGGCCAGCCTACTCATGAGAAACTCTCCAGACACGAAACAGAACGCTTTAAAAGAGACTAACGTCGTCTATGCCTTCAAATGCCCACTTGGGGACTGTAAGCTCCAAAAAACCCAGTATATAGGCAAGACAACAACATCTCTTTCTAGGCGTTTAACGATGCATAAACAACAGGGCTCCATTAAGGAACATATAATCTCTTCCCATAACCAAACCATCGCCAGAGAAATCCTAGTAAACAACACAGAAATCATCGATAGATACAGCGATAGCAGGCGGCTCGACGTTTGCGAGGCACTACACATCAAGAAGTCAACACCAGCAATCAACAGCCAATTATTGCACAACTATATTCTACCCACCTCAAGACTCCGCTCCAATATAGAAGCATCAAGAAATATGGACCAATAGGCTTTCTACAAACACTTCTATTCAATATCCATTGTTTCGTGTTCTGTCTTGTGTTGATACTTTTAATACCCTATTAATATCCTCTAATGCCACATCATCCTTCCCACCTTACTCAAATGTAATGCCACATCACCCTTCCCACCTCACTCAAATGTAGATATAAAATCAGGGAAACGCAAGTTCTAATCAGTTGTGTATTTGTGAAGTCTTTGAAAATGTAATAAGTTTTACGAAACGCGCCCGTGTCGCGTCAGACTAGAAATAAAAATGAATTTTGGAGAAGTGATTTTTGATTTACCTCCAACAGTGAAGCATAATGTACGAAAGATTGAGAAAATTCGTGTTAGAATTATTAATCTTACTTTTTCGGTCATATTTAATAAAATATGTCTACAGGAAAGACTGCTACCAAAATATACTAATATATATATATATATATATATAAGTTTGTGTGTGTAATTTATATAAATAAATAATTAAATATTAATTTTGTTAATATCTTTTCAGGGAAAACTTGCAAGTACAATTCGTATACAAGAGGGGCAACAAGAGCCAGAGGATGTCTACTAAGAAAATATATAAGTCTTTATCCTCACACTCTTGATATATGGTCTTCTCTGGTCTCTCTATTTTCTCTCCTCACAAATGACCCTTTTTTTTTATTTCTTTTATGTTTCTCTCCTGTTTTTCTTGTCTTTTAATCTCTCCTTTCCTCTTCTCTTCTAACACCTCTCGTTTCCTGTCTCTTCTAGGTTCTCTCTTCCTTTACTTTTTATATTTGTGGTATTCATTTATGTCATTTTTATCTTGTATATTTTTCTTGTATCTTTTTCTTATCTTGTGTTTCTCTTCCCCTTCTCTTCAATGATTTCTCATTTCACTCCTCTCTCTGTTGTTTCTGTTCTGTCTTCTCTATCCTTGCCTTAATTTTGTTCTGTCTCCTCTTTTGTTGTGTGTGTGTCTTTCTGTCTCTGTCTGTCTCTCTCTTTCTCTCTCTCTCTCTCTCTTTCTCTCTCTCTCTCTCTCTCTCTCGCTCTCTCTCGCTCTCTCTCGCTCTCTCTCTCTGGCTCTCTTGCTCTCTCTCTCTCTGGCTCTCTCTCTCTCGCTCTCTCTCTCTGGCTCTCTTGCTCTCTCTCGCTCTCTCTGGCTCACTCTCTCTCTCTGGCTCTCTCTCTCTCTCTGGCTCTCTCTCTCTCTCTGGCTCACTCTCTCTCTCTGGCTCTGGCTCTTTCTCTCTGGCTCTCTCTCTCTTTCTGGCTCGCTCTCTCTCTCTGGCTCTCTCGCTCTCTCTGGCTCTCTCTCTCTGGCTCTGTCTCTCTCTCTCTCTCTCTCTCTCTCTCTCTCTCTCTCTCTCTCTCTCTCTCTCTCTCTCTCTCTCTCTCTCTCTCTCTCTCTCTCTCTCTCTCTCTCTGGCTCTCTCTCTGGCTCTCTCTCTGGCTCTCTCTCTCTCTCTCTCTCTCTCTCTCTGGCTCTCTCTCTCTCTCTGGCTCTCTCTCTCTCTGGCTCTCTCTCTCTCTCTGGCTCTCTCTCTCTCTCTGGCTCTCTCTCTCTCTGGCTCTCTCTCTCTCTCTGGCTCTCTCTCTCACTCTGGCTCTCTCTCTCACTCTGGCTCTCTCTCTCTCACTCTGGCTCTCTCTCTCTCTCACTCTGGCTCTCTCTCTCTCTCACTCTGGCTCTCTCTCTCTCTCTCTCTGGCTCTCTCTCTCTCTCTGGCTCTCTCTCTGGCTCTCTCTCTCTGGCTCATGCTCTCTCTCTCTCTGGCTCTCGCTCTCTCTCTCTGGCTCTGGGTCTCTCTCTCTGGCTCTCATATTTCATTTGATTTAAAAATGTCTGAGATTTTTTACTTAATCTAAGTTATATTGCATGGTGCTAATATGAATATTATACATGACTGTTTTTTCTTTTCTCTTTCTCCCTTTCTTTCTTTCTCTTTCTTTCCTTCTCTCTCTTTTTCTTTCTCTTTCTACATGAATATTATACTTGACTGTGTTTACATTCACTTGTAGATTTTTATTTTTAGTTAATTAGTCCTAAACTTTTGATTAATAGATTTTTATTATTAGTCATAGAAAAACTATAGTGTTATATGTATACTCGGAAAATTTTACTTGTTTTAGTTTTAAGTAACAATAACTGCTTATTACGTCAGACTGATCTCAGCATGACATGAATCACAGGCTGCTTGATCACAAAATCTATTGTGTTCACATATTGCATATATAGATTTTTATAGATTTTTAAATTTTTACTTTCATATTGTTATAGATATAGTCTATATATTTCGAGCTATTACATATATTTTGTTGTATTACTCATTCTTAATTAAATAAATATAATATTTTAATTATCTTTTTGTACCCTATTTATTTGTAATTTACACATACATATATAGGATGTCCATTTCTTTCTCAGATATGTCTTCTTTCTTTCTCTCCCTTTCTATTTCAGATATGAATTACAAAATTATTATACCCTAATTTACCCTAAACGTTTTAATGTAGGTAATTAAAAGATTATAAAAAAGTTTTTAGAAATGTTAATTATTTACGTTCTAAGGTTGTATATAAAAGTTCTCAAAAAACCTTTTCTAAACGTAATTATAAACGTGCTGAAAACAATGAAATGTCGTTTTTAGGATGTTTTAAAAACATGAAAATGTTTGCTGGGAAGAAACATTTTTATTGGCAAAAAGATTAATGGCAAAGATATAATTATTTTATCACATCCCTAATATATGTTTCACCTCAAATTGGTCTAAGGGCAACATATTGATGGCCTACATCATTGTTTTGTGTATATCATTTAAACAAAATTATATTAAATTTTTCCCTTACATGTAAGGTATATTAAACACTGTACTGTATTGAAAGCAACTTTATTTTATAATTAAAATAATTCAATTTTAAGGCCAATGCTGTGTATACACAGCATTGGCTAACAAACACTGTTATTTTACAAACCAAAAATTTACCCAGCCATATTATGTACCACATTTCTTAGTGTCTATGAATAAATATTTATTGATATATTTTTCACACAAATTTTTGGTCTTTTGTCAGATGCATATATTTCTCCTCAGGTATCTGACTTTCCATATAAAGTATAGCAGCATAAATAATATTTCCAAATCAGCAGGTACATGTTTGTAACAGTTTGTTTGTATATTTATGTTTCACTTACATATGCAGTATGTGCTATTGAATTTAATAGGTAAAAATTGATAGGATAACTTACAAATAAATCTATGAATCCAATTATAAATGTTTTTGATTTCCGTTATTGATAAATTCTTGAGTTACTGTACTTGTATTTTTATACAAAAGTTCCATTATGTAGTGTTTTCAATTACATGTTTTACTTTGTTATATAAGTATGATTTGAAATAAAAATTTATGAGAAAAAATTCCTTACTACTTCCCTTCTTTGTGTGTGCCCATTTTCATGTGCTCCACCTTCAACATTTTCATTCATTATAAAGTCATCATCAATGATCTCTTCAAGAGGTATTCTTTGCTCAATGCAATAATTGTGCAACAACATACATGCAACTGAAATCTTTGCACATTTATCTGGTTCATATTGAAGACTACCACCAGACCTGTGGAGACACCTAAACCGAGATTTTAACACGCCAAAAGTTTTCTCGATTACCACTCTTGTTCTTGCATGGCTCCTGTTATACAGCTCTTCTGGAGGGTTTTCAGGGTTTGTGAAGGGTGTAAGTAAGTTGTGTTGCAAGGGATAGCCACTGTCACCTGCATAGATATTTAATTTATAAAATGTGCATACATCTTTAAAAATCACTCAATAATCCTAAACCCACACTTTCACACACTATTTGATTCTAGCATCTGAAGTGGTTGGTTACCTTCCTCTGTCATATGAATACCTCTTGCATTACATACATCATTCTCATTTAATGTTCAGAGGCATATAACTGACATGTCAAAACAACCAAAATGTAATCCACTTCCTTCCATATTTAACTTAATCATCCACTTGTAATCTCTGGTACACCCATGACACATGATGTATATAAACACCAGTTTAAACACATTTCTGCTGATTTCCATTCAAAATTCTCACTCTCATTCTCCATATCAGGGCTAAAACACACTTTCATTTCTTTAATATAAAATCAACATGAATAAATTTCTTTATACTATTCATAATACAATAAGCTGTTACCATTCAATATTAAACAACTTTTATTTATAGACTGTACAGTGTATTTGTTGTGACTCGATAAATAACAAATAGGCAACCTACTGTACTATAAATGAAGGTCATATATATAAAATGCATATCTTACCTAGCGAATAGGAAATGCCAAATTCTCCTGCTTCAAATCTGTCATGGAGTCTGCTGTTAGCCCATATGAAAGCATCATGAGTGCTTCCAGGGTATCTTGCACAGAAATCCATGATTACATTATCAGGATTTGACACAACTTGAATGTTCAAAGAGTGATATTGTTTTCTATTTACATATATGTTTTCTTCAACTTTTGGAGCTTTAATGGGGATATGGGTACAATCGATTGCTCCAATTACATTGGGAAACCTACTGATATTAAATTTTAACTTAGTTTGTATAATTTCATTCATCTCTGTTGGCATTTTTATTTCTGCTAGTCCTTTTCTGTAGAGAGCTTCCGTCACTCCAGTTATTATTCTTGATACACTCGATTGACTGAGACCAGTTGAATCTCCAATAACACTTTGGAAACTTCCACTTGCATAAAATCTCAGAGCTACTAACAATGATGTATGGGCAGGAATGGCTTGACCTCTTCTAGTTATTCTTTCAATATCATCTTTAAGGTCTTCACAAAGTCTTAAGATCATATGACGTGGAAAACGATAGTATCCTTAACAATTTTTTATCACTTACATCTAATGGATTTAGACGATCTTTAAAGACTCTTTCTCTCCTTAAAGCTAGCTCATTACGTAAAGCAATAAGCAATAACATTTAAAATGTTTTTAACTGTTAAAATTGGTATTTTTTTGGATGCGTGTCCAGGAACACTATACAGTATTGGGTACCTAGGAAAAATAAAGCATATTGTAATACAGCCTGTAAGATGAAATATATATATACACACACATACTGTACATACATATTTGGGGGTGTACAGTGTGGTGCCCATGATTGTCTATTTATCCTGCCACCTTTCTTCCATCAGCCCCTTGTCCCTATTCAGTCCCCATCCCTCTCTTTTTTTTTTAACAGGCCATAATTAGAGGCCTAAGTATTCAATGACCAAAGTTTTTGTAGTTTTTACCCTAACCTAACATCATTTGTTCAGGATGTTTTTCTTTTATGTCTCACCCACATTTAATTTCAAAATAAAACCAAACAAAATAAATTAAAACTGTATATGTATAGCTAAGGTACACCCTTACTGATTACTAGGTGAACAGGGGCATTTGGTGATAGTAAATGATCACATCAGGCAGGTCTCATCACCTTCTCTCATTTTTCATGTTCACCAGTGTTTATTTACTTAATAACTACTGGTATAATATCTTGCTATTATAAAAGTAATTCTACTATCATCAAACACATATTTACTTAAAAGTTTCAAGCAGAGAATGCATATATAACTAACACGAAGGACTCCTCTCCACTAGATTCACCAGCTATAATATTTTGGTCATGTTCCAATATCATAAATCGATCCCAGTGTTATGTAGTAGAGAAAAAATGACTTATATCCAGTTTACGTAAAGCTACGAGTGGTCGAAACCACACTTAAATCCCGAAATGAACTTACGAAGATTTTTCCACTTAGGGTAGTTAATTGAATACGGACGTAGCCGCCACGAAGGCGCTAAGACGAAAAACGCTCTTAGCTAAGAGGAAAAACCTTCGTAAGTACCTTCCTGAATCCGGCCCCAGGCCCCCAAGTCAGACTGTGATGGAAAGCTGGGCTCTGTAGCCCACACTACATTGGTCCCAGATCAGGCAGCTCCTGACTCTCCCTGCTTGATGGGGTTCTGGGAGCTCTTCTACTACCTGACTTGTGAGTGCTTGGTCCACCAGGTCCCAACTACCCCTATCTGCTCCCCCTCCCACCTCTGTGGCTGGGTTGAGCCCCAAGCTCCCAATGATGTCCACCTCATCACATGGAGTGGCTCCATCTCTCATTGTAACAACTGGGCCTCTCTGCCCCCCCCCCCTCTTACTGGGGGTGCTCGGTGCTGTTCCCTCCGCAGTCACACTCACACCATTCCTTCCAGTTCTAATACGTTCCAAGCTTTATTTGGTTCTGCTACATGGACTAAGTTTTTTGATCTTAGTCATGTTGATTCTACTCGTCCTGATGATTTATTCATCCATAAACACCTAGTTGATTTGGTGGATACCTTTGTCTTTTTTTATCCCCACGCCTACTGATACATATTTCTTTGCAGCGCCTTCTAGGGAAACAGCTGTCTGCTTTGCCTCGTTGTCCTGCATTGGGAAACCCCGGTTCGGAACTCCAAAAATGCCTAGTTAAATGCTAGGATTTACACTGCTATTCTCCCGCACCATGTAGCGACTGGTGATAGCTGTCAATGCTATCAATCAGAGCTATCGATGTGCTTTAATATACCTAGAAATCTCTCTCATTTTTTTTTTACGAAGTATCTGTCAACTTTTTATAAATTTTGCTACAATTTACCTACTTAAAATTATCCGTTAGATTAAGGACCTTCTCGAAACGCTGCATGTACTAGTAGCTTTACAAGAATGTAAACACCATGCTATGTACCCCTAACAAACCCAATGTTCCTTGTGTGTGTTTTTTATACTTCATATTTAAAGTTATACCCATTGTTTCATGTTTTGTCTTGTGCTTGTCCCAAGTTTGTTCACCTCACCCAAAACTGTTGTACCATATCACCTCACCCAAATGCGAGTACAGTATAAGTATGGATGTATAATGAGTGTTTACAGGTTACAGTTGTGTGTGTAAACTAAAGTCTTTGAAAATGTAATAAGTTATTACGAAATGTGTTCAGGCGTCGCGTCAGACTATAAATAAAAATAAATTTTGGAGAAATGATTTTTCAATTACCATTGACAGTGAAAAGAAACATAACATATTTAATCGGTCATATTTAACAACATATGTTTTCAAGAAAGACTGCTACCAAAATATACTAATATATATATATATATATATATATATATATATATATATATATATATATATATATATATATATATATATATATATATATATATATATATATATATATATATATATATATATATATGTCGTACCTAGTAGCCAGAACTCACTTCTCAGCCTACTATACAAGGCCCATTTTGCCTAATAAGCCAAGTTTTACTGAATTAATATATTTTCTCTAATTTTTTTCTTATGAAATGATAAAGCTACCCATTTCATTATGTATGAGGTCAATTTTTTTTATTGGAGTTAAAATTAACGTAGATATATGACCGAACCTAACCAACCCTACCTAACCTAACCTAACCTATTTTTATAGGTTAGGTTAGGTTAGGTAGCCGAAAACGTTAGGTTAGGTTAGGTTAGGTAGGTTAGGTAGTCGAAAAAACATTAATTCATGAAAACTAGGCTTATAAAAATAAGCCAAGTTTTCCTGAATTAATATATTTTCTATAATTTTTTTCTTATGAAATGATAAAGCTACCCATTTCATTATGAATGAGGTCAATTTTTATTTATTGGAGTTAAAATTAACGTAGATATATGACCGAACCTAACCAACCCTACCTAACCCAACCTAACCTATCTTTATAGGTTAGGTAGCCGAAAAAGTTAGGATAGGTTAGGTTAGGTAGTCGAAAAACAATTAATTCATGAAAACTTGGCTTATTAGGCAAATTGGGCCTTGCATAGTAGACTCAGAAGTGCGTTCTGGCTACTAGGTACGACATATATATATATATATATATATATATATATATATATATATATATATATATATATATATATATATATATATATATATATATATATATATATTATTAAATATGACCGAAAAAGTAAGATTAATAATTCTAACACGAATTTTCTCATCTTTCGTACATTTCTTTTCACTGTTGGAGGTAAATCAAAAATCAATTCTCCAAAATTCATTTTTATTTCTAGTCTGACGCGACACGAGCGCGTTTCGTAAAACTTATTACATTTTCAAAGACTTTAGTTCACAAATACACAACTGAATAGAACTGACGCATCTCCGATTTTATATCTACATTTGAGTGAGGTGGAAAGGGTGATGTGGCATTAACACAAGACAGAACAAGATGTGGCATTAATAGGGTATTAATTTCATCAACACAAGACAGAACAAGAAGTGGTATTAATAGGGTATTAATTTCATCAACACAAGACAGAACACGAAACAATGGATATTGAATAGAAGTGTTTGTAGAAAGCCTATTGGTCCATATTTCTTGATGCTTCTATATTGGAGCGGAGTCTTGAGGTGGGTAGAATATAGTTGTGCAATAATTATCTGTTGATTGCTGGTGTTGACTTCTTGATGTGTAGTGCCTCGCAAACGTCAAGCCGCCTGCTATCGCTGTATCTATCGATGATTTCTGTGTTGTTTACTAGGATTTCTCTGGCGATGGTTTGGTTGTGGGAAGAGATTATATGTTCCTTAATGGAGCCCTGTTGCTTATGCATCGTTAAACGCCTAGAAAGAGATGTTGTTGTCTTGCCTATATACTGGGTTTTTTGGAGCTTACAGTCCCCAAGAGGGCATTTGAAGGCATAGACGACGTTAGTCTCTTTTAAAGCGTTCTGTTTTGTGTCTGGAGAGTTTCTCATGAGTAGGCTGGCCGTTTTTCTGGTTTTATAGTAAATCGTCAGTTGTATCCTCTGATTTTTGTCTGTAGGGATAACGTTTCTATTAACAATATCTTTCAGGACCCTTTCCTCCGTTTTATGAGCTGTGGAAAAGAAGTTCCTGTAAAATAGTCTAATAGGGGGTATAGGTGTTGTGTTAGTTGTCTCTTCAGAGGTTGCATGGCTTTTCACTTTCCTTCTTATGATGTCTTCGACGAAACCATTGGAGAAGCCGTTATTGACTAGGACCTGCCTTACCCTACAGAGTTCTTCAAGAACTCTGTTGGGTAAGGCAGGTCATATTCGGTCATATTTAATAATATATATATATATATATATACATATATATATATATATATATATATATATATATATATATATATATATATATATATATATATTTATATATATATATATATATATATATATATATATATATATATATATATATATATATATGTCGTACCTAGTAGCCAGAACGCACTTCTGAGTCTACTATGCAAGGCCCGATTTGCCTAATAAGCCAAGTTTTCATGAATTAATTGTTTTTCGACTACCTAACCTACCTAACCTAACCTATCCTAACTTTTTCGGCTACCTAACCTATAAAGATAGGTTAGGTTGGGTTAGGTAGGGTTGGTTAGGTTCGGTCATATATCTACGTTAATTTTAACTCCAATAAATAAAAATTGACCTCATACATAATGAAATGGGTAGCTTTATCATTTCATAAGAAAAAAATTATAGAAAATATATTAATTCAGGAAAACTTGGCTTATTAGGCAAATCGGGCCTTGCATAGTAGGCTGAGAAGTGCGTTCTGGCTACTAGGTACGACATATATATATAAATAAATATATATATATATATATATATATATATGCGAACAAGCCTGAATGGTCCCCAGGACAATATGCAACTGAAAACTCACACCCCAGAAGTGACTCGAACCTATACTCCCAGGAGCAACACAACTGGTATGTACAAGACGCCTTAATCCACTTGACCATCACGACCGGACATAATGAGGTGATAGCCGAGGCTATTTGATCCACCCCACCGCCGGCACTCGGATAGTAATCTTGGGCATAGCATTTTACCAAATCACCTCATTCTTTGGGGCACACGTGAGGAACACAAATGCGAACAAGCCTGAATGGTCCCCAGGACAATATGCAACTGAAAACTCACACCCCAGAAGTGACTCGAACCTATACTCCCAGGAGCAACACAACTGGTATGTACAAGACGCCTTAATCCACTTGACCATCACGACCGGACATAATGAGGTGATAGCCGAGGCTATTTGATCCACCCCACCGCCGGCACTCGGATAGTAATCTTGGGCATAGCATTTTACCAAATCACCTCATTCTTTGGGGCACACGTGAGGAACACAAATGCGAACAAGCCTGAATGGTCCCCAGGACAATATGCAACTGAAAACTCACACCCCAGAAGTGACTCGAACCTATACTCCCAGGAGCAACACAACTGGTATGTACAAGACGCCTTAATCCACTTGACCATCACGACCGGACATAATGAGGTGATAGCCGAGGCTATTTGATCCACCCCACCGCCGGCACTCGGATAGTAATCTTGGGCATAGCATTTTACCAAATCACCTCATTCTTTGGGGCACACGTGAGGAACACAAATGCGAACAAGCCTGAATGGTCCCCAGGACAATATGCAACTGAAAACTCACACCCCAGAAGTGACTCGAACCTATACTCCCAGGAGCAACACAACTGGTATGTACAAGACGCCTTAATCCACTTGACCATCACGACCGGACATAATGAGGTGATAGCCGAGGCTATTTGATCCACCCCACCGCCGGCACTCGGATAGTAATCTTGGGCATAGCATTTTACCAAATCACCTCATTCTTTGGGGCACACGTGAGGAACACAAATGCGAACAAGCCTGAATGGTCCCCAGGACAATATGCAACTGAAAACTCACACCCCAGAAGTGACTCGAACCTATACTCCCAGGAGCAACACAACTGGTATGTACAAGACGCCTTAATCCACTTGACCATCACGACCGGACATAATGAGGTGATAGCCGAGGCTATTTGATCCACCCCACCGCCGGCACTCGGATAGTAATCTTGGGCATAGCATTTTACCAAATCACCTCATTCTTTGGGGCACACGTGAGGAACACAAATGCGAACAAGCCTGAATGGTCCCCAGGACAATATGCAACTGAAAACTCACACCCCAGAAGTGACTCGAACCTATACTCCCAGGAGCAACACAACTGGTATGTACAAGACGCCTTAATCCACTTGACCATCACGACCGGACATAATGAGGTGATAGCCGAGGCTATTTGATCCACCCCACCGCCGGCACTCGGATAGTAATCTTGGGCATAGCATTTTACCAAATCACCTCATTCTTTGGGGCACACGTGAGGAACACAAATGCGAACAAGCCTGAATGGTCCCCAGGACAATATGCAACTGAAAACTCACACCCCAGAAGTGACTCGAACCTATACTCCCAGGAGCAACACAACTGGTATGTACAAGACGCCTTAATCCACTTGACCATCACGACCGGACATAATGAGGTGATAGCCGAGGCTATTTGATCCACACATTTGTGGATCGCATTCGCATTTGTGTTCCTCACGTGTGCCCCAAAGAATGAGGTGATTTGGTAAAATGCTATGCCCAAGATTACTATCCGAGTGCCGGCGGTGGGGTGGATCAAATAGCCTCGGCTATCACCTCATTATGTCCGGTCGTGATGGTCAAGTGGATTAAGGCGTCTTGTACATACCAGTTGTGTTGCTCCTGGGAGTATAGGTTCGAGTCACTTCTGGGGTGTGAGTTTTCAGTTGCATATTGTCCTGGGGACCATTCAGGCTTGTTCGCATTCGTGTTCCTCACGTGTGCCCCAAAGAATGAGGTGATTTGGTAAAATGCTATGCCCAAGATTACTATCCGAGTGCCGGCGGTGGGGTGGATCAAATAGCCTCGGCTATCACCTCATTATGTCCGGTCGTGATGGTCAAGTGGATTAAGGCGTCTTGTACATACCAGTTGTGTTGCTCCTGGGAGTATAGGTTCGAGTCACTTCTGGGGTGTGAGTTTTCAGTTGCATATTGTCCTGGGGACCATTCAGGCTTGTTCGCATTTGTGTTCCTCACGTGTGCCCCAAAGAATGAGGTGATTTGGTAAAATGCTATGCCCAAGATTACTATCCGAGTGCCGGCGGTGGGGTGGATCAAATAGCCTCGGCTATCACCTCATTATGTCCGGTCGTGATGGTCAAGTGGATTAAGGCGTCTTGTACATACCAGTTGTGTTGCTCCTGGGAGTATAGGTTCGAGTCACTTCTGGGGTGTGAGTTTTCAGTTGCATATTGTCCTGGGGACCATTCAGGCTTGTTCGCATTTGTGTTCCTCACGTGTGCCCCAAAGAATGAGGTGATTTGGTAAAATGCTATGCCCAAGATTACTATCCGAGTGCCGGCGGTGGGGTGGATCAAATAGCCTCGGCTATCACCTCATTATGTCCGGTCGTGATGGTCAAGTGGATTAAGGCGTCTTGTACATACCAGTTGTGTTGCTCCTGGGAGTATAGGTTCGAGTCACTTCTGGGGTGTGAGTTTTCAGTTGCATATTGTCCTGGGGACCATTCAGGCTTGTTCGCATTTGTGTTCCTCACGTGTGCCCCAAAGAATGAGGTGATTTGGTAAAATGCTATGCCCAAGATTACTATCCGAGTGCCGGCGGTGGGGTGGATCAAATAGCCTCGGCTATCACCTCATTATGTCCGGTCGTGATGGTCAAGTGGATTAAGGCGTCTTGTACATACCAGTTGTGTTGCTCCTGGGAGTATAGGTTCGAGTCACTTCTGGGGTGTGAGTTTTCAGTTGCATATTGTCCTGGGGACCATTCAGGCTTGTTCGCATTTGTGTTCCTCACGTGTGCCCCAAAGAATGAGGTGATTTGGTAAAATGCTATGCCCAAGATTACTATCCGAGTGCCGGCGGTGGGGTGGATCAAATAGCCTCGGCTATCACCTCATTATGTCCGGTCGTGATGGTCAAGTGGATTAAGGCGTCTTGTACATACCAGTTGTGTTGCTCCTGGGAGTATAGGTTCGAGTCACTTCTGGGGTGTGAGTTTTCAGTTGCATATTGTCCTGGGGACCATTCAGGCTTGTTCGCATTTGTGTTCCTCACGTGTGCCCCAAAGAATGAGGTGATTTGGTAAAATGCTATGCCCAAGATTACTATCCGAGTGCCGGCGGTGGGGTGGATCAAATAGCCTCGGCTATCACCTCATTATGTCCGGTCGTGATGGTCAAGTGGATTAAGGCGTCTTGTACATACCAGTTGTGTTGCTCCTGGGAGTATAGGTTCGAGTCACTTCTGGGGTGTGAGTTTTCAGTTATATATATATATATATATATATATATATATATATATATATATATATATATATATATATATATATATTAGTATATTTTGGTAGCAGTCTTTCTTTAAAACATATGTTGTTAAATATGACCGAAAAGGTAAGATTAATAATTCTAACATGAATTTTCTCAATATTTCTTATGTTTCTTTTCACTGTCAATGGTAATTGAAAAATCATTTCTCCAAAATTTATTTTTATTTATAGTCTGACGCGACGCCTGAACACATTTCGTAATAACTTATTACATTTTCAAAGACTTTAGTTTACACACACAACTGTAACCTGTAAACACTCATTATACATCCATACTTATACTGTACTCGCATTTGGGTGAGGTGATATGGTACAACAGTTTTGGGTGAGGTTAAAAAACTTGGGACAAGCACAAGACAAAACATGAAACAATGGGTATAACTTTAAATATAAAGTATAAAAAACACACACAAGGAACATTGGGTTTGTTAGGGGTACATAGCATGGTGTTTACATTCTTGTAAAGCTACTAGTACATGCAGCGTTTCGAGAAGGTCCTTAATCTAACGGATAATTTTAAGTAGGTAAATTGTAGCAAAATTTATAAAAAGTTGACAGATACTTCGTAAAAAAAAAAAATGAGAGAGATTTCTAGGTATATTAAAGCACATCGATAGCTCTGATTGATAGCATTGACAGCTATCACCAGTCGCTACATGGTGCGGGAGAATAGCAGTGTAAATCCTAGCATTTAACTAGGCATTTTTGGAGATCCGAACCGGAGTTTCCCAATGCAGGACAACGAGGCTAAGCAGACAGCTGCTTCCCTAGAAGGCGCTGCAAAGAAACATGTATCAGTAGGCGTGGGGATAAAAATGACAACGGTATCCACCAAATCAACAAGGTGTTTATGGATGAATAAATCATCAGGACCAGTAGAATCAACATGACTAAGATCAAAATACTTAGTCCATGTAGCAGAACCAAATAAAGCTTGGAAGTATTAGAATTGGAAGGAATCGTGTGAGTGTGACTGCGGAGGGAACAGCACCGAGCACCCCCAGTAAGAGGGGGGGGGTACAAAGAGGCCCAGTTGTTACAATGAGAGATGGAGCCACTCCATGTGATGAGGTGGTCATCATTGGGAGCTTGGGGCTCAACCCAGCCACAGAGGTGGGAGGGGGAGCAGATAGGGGTAGTTGGGACCTGGTGGACCAAGCACTCACAAGTCAGGTCGTTAAGGAGTCACTTACAATTAATGTATCAAGTTTTGAGACTTGTACACATTTCAGTGCAAGGATCAAGGCAAATAGTTCAGTCTGAAGGGTAGAGGCCCAGTTGTTTATACGGACTCCCCACTCAAAGTATAGGCCATCGCCCATTGTCAGGACAACTGCACTTCCAGCTGCACCCGTGGTGCGGTGTAGGGAACCATCAGTGTATATAATTTGAGAGAGAGAATGCTCTGTGGACAGAGCATCAATATGGCTTAAGGCGTTGAGCTTTGCCTCAAGACGAAGCTTGGGCTGATCTCTAATTTGCTTCTTGGGTGGAAAGGGAGGGATTAAAACTGGAAAGGGTGTAACCTCACACGGTGCAGGAAAGTGCCGTTGTTGTTTCTCTTGGTACAAATCATGAACCCCATACATTCTGAGTTGAGTTCCAGTTTTTGTTATCCATTTGGAACAATGCTGATCTTCAATAAAGAAATTCTGGAGGGCTTCTGTGCAAGGATTAGGATGAGTTAGCCTAAGCATTTTTATACCAATTTGACAGTTAATTTCAGTAACACGATCAACAACGCTCAGAATATTAAGTTCCTTTCTCATATTAAGTATCTTTGTTTTACGAGGGCACCCAAGGATTATCCTCAAGGCTTCGTTCTGCAATTTTTCAAGCCCTCCAAGCTTTCTTTCAGGCATCAAAACAAGCAGAGGTGCAACATAATCCACTAAAGATCTGATGTATGGAAAGTACATCATTTTGACAATTGTGACATTGGCACCATAGCTTGAGTGATAACCTGCAACAGCCTTGAGAGCTCGGAGCCTCTCTTTAAACTGACGACAGAGTCTGAATACAACAGGACCATACAGTGGCACCTCAAGGCCAAGGTATTTGAATCTGTTTACATAGTCAAGCTGGGAGCCATCAGACAGTTGCATCTTGCGAACAGCTCCTCCCTGCCTGGGTGGGCGCCGATTTAGTATCTTTGTTTTCTCTGCTGAGATAATTAAACCTAGGTCCTGACATGAGTCTAATACAGAGTTAAGAGTGTTCTACGTGTTAGCATACCCAGCGGTGTGTATCATTATATCATCAGCATAGCTAATGATGTGGACGTTGGGTTTGCTCGGTATAGAGTTTAACAGCGTGTTTATTAAGATATTAAATAAGGTAGGACTGAGGACACCATCCTGCGGGGTGCCTAGTTCAAAGTCTCTTGTTACACTCCTATGCCCCTGGAAAAATACAAATGACTTCCTGTTGGATAAGTAACCCCTGATCCAACAAAGAAGCCGACCACCAATATTCATTCTTGCAAGCTCACTCAAGATAACATGTCTATTTGCAATATCAAAGGCAGACTTAAGATCTAGGAAGGTGGTGTATGACTTTTCAGTGTACAGGGTAAGAAAGGTGGTGATGCAATGATGCACACTCCTTCCATGCATGAAGCCATATATCTGGGTGGATAGCTTGGTTCTTATTCTATGGAGGAGACGGTTTAGGACCATTCTCTCGAATGTTTTGCAAATGCAGCTAGTAAGGGAAATTGGGCGGAAAGCATTCTCTTGATTTGGCTTGGGAATTGGAATGATTATACTGTTGGTCCAAGAGATAGGAAGTTCCCCAGTAACATAGCTCATATTATAAAGCTCAAGCAGGGGATTCCCTGGTACTAAAGGGAGCAGACGCAATATGTCATAAGTGATACCATCTTCACCGGGGGATGTGGCTTTGCCTTTGTTTAGGGCCGCGAGTAATTCAAACTCAATAAATGGCACGTTGCATTCATCTTCCTTGTGGAGCATGAAGTCAACGAGCCTTTCTCGATCTCCGTAACCAGCATTTAATCTGAACTGTATGTCTGGGGGAAGATTATTGAAGCTAGAGGTGGTTGCCCAAGCATCGACTAACTCGTTTGCTCTGTGTAGAGGGTGAGGGTGTGCTACTTGGCCGATCTTATCGCCTTTAATTCTTTTAATATCCTTCCATGCCTGGCTGAGGGGGGTGTGAGAGTTGAGACTGTTAACAAAAGTTTCCCAGTTATCTTGCCTGAGCTCTGTCATGCGCTCTCTCGCCTTGGCTAGGGCTTTCTGAAAGAGCTTGAGCATTGCTGGCGTACGTGTTTCCCTATATGCAAGCCCAACTCGTCTGGCAGTGCGTTTCAAAGTACGCAGTTTGGGGTCATTGTAATAGGCATGGCGTTTATTACCTTTCATATCGTTCCGACTATTGGATGGTGCAGGGGGCCGACCTAAAGGGTCAGCAAACATCTGAATGTTCTGTACTAGACCGTCGTTAAATGTCTGGACTGTGGAGGGATCATAAGTGCTGTACCACTCTGACACATGAGCAACAAAGTCTTCACGTCGAGCAGGAGGAACACTGAGCCGTTTGCGTTTGAAAGTTCCACCGGGCAGGATGGTATTTCCTATACATAGAGTAGTCAATCTAGGGTGATGATCTGACAACAAATCTGGTACAACACATGATGATCACCAGACGTGAGAGACGTTGAAACCAACACAGAGGTCTAGAATGCCTCCACAAATATGCGAGAGTTCAAGGTCACCCACAATCTGCACATCTTGGTGACTATTTAGTAGCGACAGCAGTTGATTCCCATTACCGTTACTGAAGCGAGAGCCACCAATGTCCTTGTGTCTAGCATTGTAGTCACCAAGAATGATGGTTGGCTCTGCTTGAGCGCAGGCCGGAAGATCAATATAATTTAACTTTCCTGCTGGAGCATATAGATTAAATACATTGAGAACAGAGTTGCCCACATAGATCCTCACTCCATGATACTGTTGACCGGCAGTTTGTTTTTCTGGCAGAAGTTGATGGGGTAGGGATTGTTTGATGTATAGAATGCAAGAGTTACTGGATCTGAGGTTGTAAGAAACAAATGAGGGCAATTTCGTGGGTGAGGATCTTGCGGGAACTCTGCACTCCTGGAGACATACAATATCGATGTGTTCAGTTGTTACTTTGTGATGTAAATCTGAGAACCTTTTTTTGAGGGATGCAATGTTCCAGCTAAAGACGGATAACTTAGTTAATTGTGCATTTAAAGTCAGCATTATATATTGATATTATTAGTTCACTTAATATATATTATCTATATACATATTATCTATTGCACTACGGTATATGTCCAGGAACATTTCTTAGTTTATTACCAATGTCACACATTTGCATCCAATGGTCTAGTACAATTTGTCTGTCATTTCCAGCTATAGAGTCGCTTTGAACATACTTTAACACAACTCTGGCAGTTAACTTGCGTGGAAGGACTCCACTACACAAGATCACTAGAAGTTTCCCCTGATGGGCAAGCGAACACATGTTTGGAGGGTTCAAGGGTGGAAGGGGGAGTTTGGCAGTCATTGCTTACAAGTCCCCTCATACGCGTGAGCATCATCGAAATATCGCTGGTGGATTTTTTCTCATGTTGGAGTTGCTCTCGTAGCCGCTCCGTTTGCTGCTGTGACTGCTGCTGGTGTTCCTGCAACCGGTCACGAAGAGCAACCACTGCTTGAACAGTGGAGCAACCCAAGGGCGAGGTGGTAGGGAGGCTGAGGTTGCGATCTGTCTCATTTTGATCCAGTTCCTTATCCCCCACTTCCTGTTGACTGTGGGGTCCAGCTGTGGATGGTGGTCTCACAGTAGGTGACATTAACCCTGAACCAGGAAGTGGCCACTCTACATCAGGGGAAGGCCCACTGTTACGACCCTGGGTTCTCCAGTGGAAACCAGAGGTCAAAATTGAGCTATTAAACTTTCTAGTAGTACAGTTGAGTGCATCTCGAACGGCAATTGTTTGTATCTTCCCTGCCAGATGTAAGACTATTATTGTTTCTCAAAGAGCATTTAAAGACTGAGCTGGGGGTTGATTATTAAATAATAACATAGGCACCAACTTTGCTTACTAATACTTTCAAATCATTCATAAAGTAACAATACGTTGCATAGGGGAAGATCTTTAATGTGCTTAGCTGCACGATCAATTAGGCTCCTTCCGGCACCACGACATGAGGGAGGCCAGCTGGTCGCTAGGAGCTCGCTCTTCTCTGGCTGGTGTTCGTGCAGACGAGACCTACTCTGTGGCTGCACCCCCTCATCTCCTCCCTTCTCCTCTTACTTATTTCCCTTACTTTAAGTTCCTGTACCCTAAAGTTAAGTATTGTATGATTTCTAAATGTACCTACTCTGGTAGTAATATCGGTGAGACTTGGGGATAGTATTTTGCCAGTGTTTGGGTTCCCCTAAGTGTTGTGTTTTGTATTAGGGGTCCCACGTGGTTTCACTACCCTAAGCTGCATCCAGCTTCAGTGCTTATCCAGTAGTACTTTACCCTAGCTTGTTATTAGTGTAAACCTTGTATCCTGCCTACGTGGACCAAGGCTTTTAACGTAAGATAGTGTGGTAAAGTTATTATTATTGTTATTGGTGTGAGTGTATATGGGGGGTTGTTAAGGGGTTAATAAATAAGTACATGAATTACAGAGTATCCCTTCTTCCTATGTGGGAGCGCATTGATCAACCCTTAGACTAACATATATGGTCTAGTAGCAAGTTATTACTACTGTGGATAGTTTATTTTGGGGGCCGGGCCTTTTAGCTCTCCCATATTTGATACTCTGTCTTCTAACTACCCTTACCCCTTAATAGTACCAGTACCCCATAGAAGCAACACACATATATTTATAACAAGTGGTTGGCCAGTCCGGGAGGAACATTATAAGTGTAAAAAATTAGATTCTTGAGTGCCAAAACTAAAATTTTTTGTTTCCGCAGAACGGTTGTGTGCTAGCCTAGGGTCCAGCTCATCTAGCTAAGGACATTCTTGCACTGACTGGACACCCTGCTGGATCCCTTCACGATTAAGGTTAGTGTGGCCTTGTGTTAGGGGCCGTGCAAATTTTTGTTTTTTCCAATTTTTACTTTTTAATTTTTTCTTTGGCTGGGAGCTAAAATTATTAGTGATGTCATCTGAAATGCAGAAACTGGCAGGTGAGCCTTCAGCAGTAGAGATAAAGAAACTTACCAAGTCTAATTTAGTATTGTTAGACAAGGAATTTGACCTAGAATTAAATGTCGCAGATAAAAAGTGGACTTTGGTGAATGAAATATTACAACATTGTATTGATAAAGAACTATTGGCAAGTGATACACCTTTATGCCAGCCTAGCCAAGCAGAAAGTGCAACTCATAGGGATAGAGAATTAGCTCTAGAGTTAGCAAAAATAAAATTAGAGGAGCAAAGACTCAAAACCGAGGAGGCTAGAATTAGAGCGAATGCCACTGGACCTCCACCTGCCGGGGATTCAAACCCCAGGCATTCTGAGAAAAAGCATAATTTGCCTGAATTTTCCGAGTCAGACCCTGAAAGGTTTTTCAACCATTTTCAGAGATTGGCCAGGTCCATGAACTGGCCAAAGGAAGAGTGGGCGAAAATCCTACAGGGAAGACTTAGGGGTAAAGCACAAGATATTTTTATAAACATGCCTGACGACGAGTGTTTCGAATATGATAAAGTCAGGGAATGTATTTTGCGGGCATATGAAATTACTCCTGAAGCTCACCGCCAAGTTTATCGCAACCTTAGGCCTACTCACAACCAACCGCTCACTGAATTTGTTAATGATCAAATTCGATTGTTTGATAGATGGATTCGCTCGGCGAAAGCCGAAACATACGAGGCTCTCAGGAACTTAGTTTTAATGGAGCATTTTATAGATATTATGCCAGAGAATGTTTCACAGTACATTAGAGGAAGGGTAGAGGTAAATTCTAAAATAGGGGATTTGGCCAAGTTGGCAGAAAACTACCAATTGGCGGGCAAAAGGCCCAATAAAAATAATTATACCCCACAGAGTAGCAAAACTTATACCCACAGCCAGTCCAGACCAGCTCATTCTAACCCTTTACCTAATGCACCTTCTGTTTCAGACATAACTAACCCTAAAGTGTCTAGCCCCACGGCACCTAAGGGTGAACCGAAGGGTAATTCTGTTAGTAATGTCTCTTCTCCCCGACGTTTTTGTGGTCACTGTAATCGTTCAAACCACAATATTAGCCGTTGTTGGCAACTGTACCCGGAAAAAAGACCCAATGCTCTAGTTGTGACACAGGGCTTGAGGCCTTCGGAAGGGTTAGGGAGTAAGACCTCCAACCCACAGTGGTTGGACTTGCTTACCCCATTCTTATCGAAAGGCAGACTACTTTTGTCTGAGGGTTCTTCCTGGAAGGACGTGGTGATCTTCTGAGACACCAGTGCCATCCAGACATTAATTTTAGAGAGTGCGTTGCAAGGTGCCAACACTCTCGACACTGGAGAGGTGGTACTGGTCGAGGGTGTCACTAGTGATACTCGAGCAGTACCCCTCCATAAGGTTACCCTGGAATCTGATTTCCACAAGGGTGTTTGTACAGTCGGAGTCACTTCATACCTACCTTTCCCTAATGTTGATGTGATAGTTGGTAATGATTTAGCAGGGGATAAGGTAGGGGACTCCAGACTGCCTATTATGTTGCCTACCCCTAAGGTTTGCCTGGATCCACCCGCCGCAGAGGATAATGTTGTGTACCCTGCGTGCGCAGTGACCAGGTCTATGGGACTTAAATGTAAGGGCAGCCCTGTGCTTGCCAAGGTGGTAAATCCCGAGGTCACGAGGAGCTTTCCGAGTGGTGAAAACCAAGTGGACCTCGCGGACACATTCATGGCCCGACTCGATGACGTGGCCGAGGACATTGTGGAGAGCCTGCCACCGCCATCTACCGAGAGTAGTGGGGAGGTGGAGGAGAACACTGTTGAGCCTCGGCCAATGGCATCTGACCAAGGCCTAGATGCCTCCTTGAGTGAGTTACAGAAAGCTGACCCCATTCTTGCAGATTGTCATGAAACAGCCGTCTCTATGGAGGAAATTGTAGACGCAGCAACTGGGTACTACTACAATGATCAGATTTTGATGAGAAAATGGAGACCACAGAGTGCTCCCTTGTCAAATGAGTGAGAGGTAGTCCACCAGGTTATGTTGCCGACCTGCTATAGAGAAAGAGTTTTGGCAGCTGCTCATGATGATCCTATGGGGGGACATCAAGGTATTAATATTACGTATCACAAAATTTTAAAGTATTTTTTCTGGCCCAAGCTGAAAAGCGATGTGGCAAAATTTTGTAATGCGTGTATTGTTTGTCAACTGGTTGGGAAACCAAACCAGACTCCACCTAAAGCTCCTCTAAAGCCTATTGTCATGCCAGAGGAACCATTTTCTCATGTGGTAATGGACTGTGTTGGACCATTACCTAGAACTAAGTCTGGTAATATTTACCTAATCACAATGATGTGTATCACTACTCGTTACCCAGAGGCTTTTGCTGTAAGGAACATCCGAGCAAAAACTGTTGTTGCTCGTATGTGGCAATTTTTTTCCACTTTTGGACTGCCTCGGGTCGTGCAAACTGACAATGGTACTAATTTTAAGTCTGATGTTTTTGAGCAATTTTGTAAGGAACATGGAATAACTCATAAGGTTTCCAGCCCATACCATCCACAGAGTCAGGGGGTAATTGAACGTTTCCATCTAACTCTGAAGCAGATGTTGAAGACATCGTGCGAGAGTTCCCACACCTTCTGGGATGAGAATTTACCGTATGTTTTGTTTGCGGCTAGAGAGGGATTACAAAGTTCATTGGGTTGTTCTCCTTTTGAGTTAATCTTTGGCCATAAAGTTCGTGGACCCTTGCAAATGTTACAGGAGAATCTGTTAGGGAACGTAACGTTAACCGAAGGTTCGGCTTTCTTTGCGCAACACCACCAGAGACTCAAGGACTGCAAGGCGGCTGCTTTAAAGTATCTTGGCAAGGCCCAAGAAAAGATGAAAGAACGTAACGATGCTAAATCTAAGTTACGGGTATTTCAGCCTGGCGACCCTGTCCTGGTATTAAAGCCTCGACTAGGGAACACTATGTCCCACAAGTACGAAGGCCCCTACATTGTGACAGAAAAGACTGGGGACCTCACGTACAAAGTGAGGCACTCTGACAAACGTAACCAGGTAATGCTCATACATGTAAATCGACTGAAGAAGTTCCAGGGCCCCAGGCCCATTGCACTAACCAATGTTTCCATTTCCAGTGAGAGAGGGGATGATTGTTCTGGGGACCCAACTAATCTCATTTTCAATAATTCTAGTTCTGTGAATGCTGTGGAGGGACTGTCCCATTTGCAGATGGCCCAACGTGAAGAGGTGCAGTCGTTGGTTGATGAATTCTCCAGTCTGTTCGGGGAGGTCCCGACCCAGACTAATGCCATTTGCCATGATGTCGAGTTGACGGACTACACTCCCATTCGCCTTCAACCCTATCGGATGAGTCCAGAAAAGAAGGCCATCGTACGGAAGGAGGTCGACTTCTTGCTCCAGCACGGCCTCATCCGGCCGAGCCAGGGCTCTTGGTGCTCGCCCTGCCTTTTGGTCCCCAAACCAGATGGCTCCTGGCGATTATGCACCGACTATCGGCAGCTCAACAAGGTGACCATTGTGGATGCCTATCCGCTGCCCCTCCTCGAGGACTGTATCGACGAGTTGGGAAATGCCAACTACGTTTCGAAATTCGACCTTTCGAGGGGGTATTATCAAATCCCACTCACTGAACGTGCTAAACAGCTAACCGTGTTCGTGACACCCGAGGGTGTTTTTGAGTATCAAGTGTTACCGTTCGGCTTGCGTAATGCTCCTGCCACGTTCCAGAGACTCATGAACTCTCTACTCAAAAGCTTCATAGAAGGTTGTATCAGAACCCATGAGCATCACACCAGAAATAAATACAGTTTTGATATTCCTAGAGTACGACTTAATCAAACTAGAAATGCTCTACAAATCAAGGGGCCCAGAATGTGGAATGACCTTCCCAACCATGTTAAAGACTGTACCTCTCTCAACCAGTTTAAGTTAAAAGCGAAGCTATACCTAATAAATTCCCTGTAACCTACCTTACCCTTCTATTGTCAACCAATGTCTGTTTTTTTCTTTAAAGAGCGCTGTTTGTCGACATAATTGTATTTGTGCTGCTTTTTCATCTGTTTTCATTTCTTGTTTTCATTCTACTCATTATGCTCAATTAGTATTAAGCTTGTCATTTAAGTTTATCATGCCCGAAACGCTTTGCGTAATAGTGGCTTTAGGCATTGTATGTACTAGCTATTAGTTAAACAATCCTTGTAAATATTTATTGTATGTATGTACCTTACCTAAATAAAATTGTATTGTATTGTATTGTATTGTATTGTACTCGCTAAGGTGCCAAATTGTCGGGCGTATTTAGATGATATCGTGCTGTTTGACAGTAATTGGGCTGACCACATAGCTAGGTTACACCAGTTGTTTGCCATCTTGAAAAGGGCAAATCTTACCTTAAATGCTAAAAAGTGTCATTTTGGCCAAGGCACAGTGACGTACCTCGGTTATGAAGTGGGCCAAGGAAAAGTGTTACCTCGGCAAGATAAAATCAGTGCCATTCTGGAGTATCCAATACTAAAGTCTAAAAAGGACGTTCAAAGATTTATCGGTATGTGTGCGTACTATCGACATTTTTGTCAGAACTTTTCCAGTGTTGCCACTCCTCTCACAGACTTGTTGCGGAAAGCCGTTAAATTTAAGTGGTCATCAGACTGTGCAGAGGCATTTAAAAATTTGAAATTGATCTTAGCTTACGCCCCAGTGCTTGCTAGTCCAAGGTTCGACCGACCGTTTAAAATTCATGTTGATGCGTCTGACTTGGGTGCTGGTGCAGTGTTGTTGCAAACTGGGGATGATCAGGTGGAACACCCAGTATATTATTACTCTGTGAAATTCGACAAGGCGCAACGCAATTATTCAGTGGTAGAAAAAGAGGCGTTGGCGCTAGTGTTAACATGTAAAAAGTTCGAAGTTTACCTCACAGGTAATATAGTGGAAGTGTACACGGACCATAACCCACTAGTCTTCCTGACTCAGATGAAGGGTAAGAATAAACGCGTCCTCAGGTGGGCGTTGTACCTACAGGACTTCAATCTTTCCATTACCCACCTACCGGGCCGACTCAACGTGATGGCCGACGCTTTGTCCAGGTTGCCAGAATAACATTCATCTAGGCCACAGGAAGCCATTTACCAACTGTCATGCTTTAGTTATTTTTTTTTTTAGGTTCTCCTGTGACATTAAATATTCTGTGTCCAATTTATTTACTTCCCTGTTCTTTTATTTTTTTGTGTATATTTTTTTTTTTCTTTCAGAGAACTCCTTTGTATTTTTTTTTTGCAGAGAAATTGTTTTTGATTGATATTTTGTTTTTGTCATATGTTTTTTCTTTTTATTCTCTGTATACTCTTACAAAAAAATATGACTACTATTCTAGTAGTCACATTTTTTTTTCTCTGAAGGGGGGAGGAGTGTTACGACCCTGGGTTCTCCAGTGGAAACCAGAGGTCAAAATTGAGCTATTAAACTTTCTAGTAGTACAGTTGAGTGCATCTCGAACGGCAATTGTTTGTATCTTCCCTGCCAGACGTAAGACTATTATTGTTTCTCAAAGAGCATTTAAAGACTGAGCTGGGGGTTGATTATTAAATAATAACATAGGCACCAACTTTGCTTACTAATACTTTCTAATCATTCATAAAGTAACAATACGTTGCATAGGGGAAGATCTTTAATGTGCTTAGCTGCACGATCAATTAGGCTCCTTCCGGCACCACGACATGAGGGAGGCCAGCTGGTCGCTAGGAGCTCGCTCTTCTCTGGCTGGTGTTCGTGCGGACGAGACCTACTCTGTGGCTGCACCCCCTCATCTCCTCCCTTCTCCTATTTCTTATTTCCCTTACTTTAAGTTCCTGTACCCTAAAGTTAAGTATTGTATGATTTCTAAATGTACCTACTCTGGTAGTAATATCGGTGAGACCTGGGGATAGTATTTTGCCAGTGTTTGGGTACCCCTAAGTGTTGTGTTTTGTATTAGGGTCCCACGTGGTTTCACTACCCTAAGCTGCATCCAGCTTCAGTGCTTATCCAGTAGTACTTTACCCTAGCTTGTTATTAGTGTAAACCTTGTATCCTGCCTACGTGGACCAAGGCTTTTAACGTAAGATAGTGTGGTAAAGTTATTATTATTGTTATTGGTGTGAGTGTATATGGGGGGTTGTTAAGGGGTTAATAAATAAGTACATGAATTACAGAGTATCCCTTCTTCCTATGTGGGAGCGCATTGATCAACCCTTAGACTAACATATATGGTCTAGTAGCAAGTTATTACTACTGTGGATAGTTTATTTTGGGGGCCGGGCCTTTTAGCTCTCCCATATTTGATACTCTGTCTTCTAACTACCCTTACCCCTTAATAGTACCAGTACCCCATAGAAGCAACACACATATATTTATAACACCCACCACTGGCAGAAGATGCAACACCTGGTTCTTGTGGGAGAGCTGGGATGATGGCACGAGTCTTCGGTCTGGTACCGGTCCCCTTGTGCACTTCGTAATTTAAAGGTGGTGAGTTTGGCAGCCAGCTGGAGCGAACATCACCTCCAGATGGCTCTGAACAGCGAGTGGGACTGATGGCAGCATTTGGCAACTGCTCTTCATGGTGGTGTGAAGGGTATGGCGAGTGTTGTGTCAACACCTCCGGGAGGCAGGTTCCTGGCACCTGACGGGCAGGCGCAGGTTGAACGGACACCTGTCGTCTGGCCCCGTGATGCACTTGGTGCTTGGCAGATGGTGAAGTATTTGGTATCCAGCTGCTACGAACACTACGTCCAGGTGGCTCTGCACAGGAATTAGAGCCGGCAGCAGTACCTGGCAACCGTCCTCCCGGGTGAGCGGGACCGGGCACCTGACCGTAAGCAGCTGGTCGCTTGACACAGTCAAGGTGCCAGGCTTGAACACCGCTCCTGCCACAGTTTATGCATTTTTCACTTACTGACTGCAGTTCCTTTGTGAGTTTAAAACACACCTCAGATTTATGAGGTTCACCACACACTGCACAAAAAAAGTTTTTGCTTGTGCAGTACCTGGCTACATGACGTCCCCCATCGTTGACACTTATAACACCTACGAGGGGGAGGGTTGTAGTTATGTTATAGTGCCGACCTAGAGCTGCTCTAGAGTAAATTCTGTCCGGTATAGGCGTGGCACCTTTCCATGTGGCAGCTATGAGTCCATTTCTCAGACGTTTAGAGTTTACAATATTTTCATCACAAAGATATTCAGGCTTAATGAGTTTATTAACATTGAATATGACAATGCTTACTTTTGGACACCTAGGTGCTGCATTTTTCATCTTAATGCCTGCATACTCTGTGTTTAGCAACACGTTTACAAAAGCACTGTCGTTTGTAACGAAGACATATTCACTTTCATCTCTAGGTAACTTAATGACCTTATCATAATGTGCCTCAGAAGCTTCACAAAACCACTTCACTTTTCTCTCTACTGTGGTTCCCAGAGGAAAATCTAGCCGCACATGTCTGGCAGCAGCCGAATTTGGTGAGTTTGATCGTGCCCTTCTCAACTGCTTACGGCGCTGACTTTTACTCATTTGCACCGTGAATCCCTCATCATCTGCACCGCCTTCTGATGTGTTGTGGGGGACCACTGAGGTGGTGGCACCATCATTAGAAAACAATTGACGAGCGTGCGATGGGTCCACAAAGTCACTATCTGGCAACGGCGATGTGCTGCCCGGCACCTTATCCAGGGCAGTTGCCATGGCGTTAAAGACACAACACCTATATGCAGAGTATTACGGTACACTCGCTCCACAGTGAACCACAAAGCAGCACATCAGCAAATGGCCTATTCCCAGGGTGGAAGGGGCCGCCAACCATCAAACAACATCAGCAGAAATAAATCGGCCAGCCTGCATATATGAGGCTCCACTATTTTCAAGGTCACAGCGCACCTTGCAGGTTGGCGCGGAAAAATTTGAAGTTGGTGATACATGCATAAGTATCTGCTTAAATGATCCTTAACACTCGACAAAAACTTGACATACACAGGCAACAAACCGTAGTACTTGAGAGCTGGCGGGGAGATGTGCAAGAAGCATGTTGATCATGAAAGTGTTCCTGGCATAATATCCTCATTCCCTGGCCGGGCGAGATGCTAGGCCTAACAAAGCGTGCCACACCTGTGCCCTTACACCAACGGCTCCTTTGTATATTCACACAGTTTGGTAATTAAAGTTTCTAACCACACTCAATCGTCACAGCACTATTTCACATCAACCAATGTAGAAGTGGGAGAGTTAAGGCATGACTCAAAGTATCTCCACTGAACTGAGGCTGCATTGTTTCGTGGTCACTAACGTCTTCGATCGAAGAACAAGGCAAACACGGCTCAGCGGTAGTATGACGCAAGAGCTATTGTCGTGTACCTGATACACGTGTGGTTTAGGCCCAACAGGCGAGTGAGGAGGGGACGCCTGAGGCCTGATCAACAACCTTCCCCTCGCAGGTCAGCAACACAGCTACAAATGCCACTTGTAATTCACCAGTGCAGGTGATAACCAAGTTTCAGACACACCTGGTGTGTATGTGTGTGTCCCAGATTGGTTATTAGGCTTCGTAACTGTCGGAGGTACATTTACACCCACGATAACGAGTGCAAACGCAGGGGAGGACCCTCAAACGTACGTCCCCTACGCTGCCTATGACACAATGCAGGGATCACAGGCTGCACAATACTGATAAATTATGTAATTCACAGAGATGCTCCAGCTAAGGATGGATAACTTAGGCACTCTGCAGGGGGTGCCTAAGTTATCCATCAATGGATAACTAGGCACCCCGCAGGGAGATGTCCTCAGTCCTACCTTATTTAATATCTTAATAAACCCGCTCTTGTTGATCGTGTTACTGAAATTAACTGTTAAATTGGTTTAAAAATGCTTAGGCTAACTCATCCTAACCCTTGCACAGAAGCCCTCCAGAATTTCTTTATTGAAGGTCAGCATTGTTCCAAATGGATAACTAAAACTGGAACTGAACTCAAAATGTATCAGCTTTATAATTTGTACCAAGAGAAACAACAACGACACTTTCCTGCACCGTGGGAGATTAACCCTTTCCAATTTTAATCCCTCCCTATCCACCCAAGAAACAAATTAGAGGGCAGCCCAAGCTTCGTCTTGAGGCAAAGATCAATGCCTTTAGCCATATTGATGCTCTGTCCACAGAGCATTCTCTCTCTCTCAAATCATATACACTGATGGTTCCCTACACCGCACCACGGGTGCAGTTGTCCTGACAATGGGCGATGGCTTGTACTTTGAGTGGGGAGTCCGTATAAACAACTGGGCCTCTACCCTTCAGACCGAACTATTTGCCTTGCTTCTTGCACTGAAATGTGTACAAGTCTCCAAACTTGATACATTAATTGTACGTGACTCCTTATCATCCTTAATTGCTCTCAACTCTTTAACACATAACTGTAACATGCTCGTGTCCGAAGCTAGACACAAATACAACAAGATTATTAAGGATAGTAACAGAGTCCATTTCATGTGGTCTCCATCTCATGTTGGCCTCCGAATGCATGATAGAGCTGATAAGTTAGCCAAAGAATCTGCTTTTAAAGGAGATGTTGAGTATAACCTTGGATTGTCAATGAGCAATCTGAGAGCAGCAGTACACCGAGAATTTCAACAAGATCTTGTAGATCTGAGGCAAAGTGAAATCGACACCAGTAATTCCATCTATCATCATACTATCATGCAAGAGGAGCCACACATCAATGGTTCATCCAATAAAGTCACACCTTCCCTGATATCCATAAAAAAACAAGAGTAACGCCAGTCCATAAAGGAGGCAATCCGGCGGACATAAACAATTATAGACAAATATCAAATCTACCCATTCTATCAAAAATATTTGAAAAAATTATTTACATACAGCTCGTAAAATTCGACATACTCAGCCCCCTCCAGTTTGGCTTCCGGTCCCAAAAGAGCATACCAGACATACCAGAAAGCATTCTAAGGAAACTACTCCAAGCTTGTACTAAAGAGGCACCCTTCTTGAGCCCGGATGGGCACATGTATAAGCAAGTAGATGGGGTCGCCATGGGTTCTCCCCTAGGTGTCCTGTTTGCGAACTTCTACATGGGTACCATCGAGCAAAACGTCTTAGTCGACATGAACTTGAAACTGCCCATATACTGCAGGTATGTTGACGACATTTTTACACAGGTACCTGATGTCAGTCATCTGCAGGAGCTGAAGGACGCATTTGAGCAGAATTCTGTGTCGCGTGTCTTACGAGATGGAGAGGGATGGGAAGCTGCCCTTTCTAGATGTAACAGTCATGGAAAGGAGCGGAGGTTTCCACACTGCAGTCTACACTATGGAAACAAACATAGGAATGTGCCTCAATGCCAACAGTGACTGCCTAGACAGGTACAAGAAGAGTGTCGTTAACGCCTATATCGACCGTGCTCTCAGCCACAGCTGAGGATGGAAGCAAGTCGAAGAAGAACTCTGTAGGGTAAAGCAGGTCCTAGTCAACAACGGCTTCTCCAATGGTTTCGTTGAAGACATCATAAGAAGGAAGGTGAAACGCCATGCAACCTCTGAAGAGACAACTAACACAACACCTGTACCCCCTATTAGACTATTTTACAGGAACTTCTTTTCCACAGCTCATAAAACAGAGGAAAGGGTCCTGAAACATATTGTTAATAGAAACGTTATCCCTACAGACAAAAATCAGAGGATTCAATTGACGATTTACTATAAAACCAAGAAAACGGCCAACCTACTCATGAGAAACTCTCCAGACACAAAGCAGTACGCTTTAAAAGAGACCAATGTCGTCTTTGCCTTCAAATGCCCACTTGGGGACTGTAAGCCTCAAAGAATTCAGTATATAGGCAAGACAACAACATCTCTTTCCAGGCGATTAACGATGCATAAGCAACAGGGCTCCATTAAGGAACGTATAATCTCTTCCCACAACCAGACCATCACCAGAGAAGTCTTAACAAAAAACACGGAAATCATCGATAGATACAGCGATAGCAGGCGGCTTGATATCTGCAAGGCACTACACATTAAGAAGTCGACACCAGCAATCAACAGCCAATTAATGCACAACTATATTCTACCCACTTCAAGACTCCGCACCAATATAGAAGCATCAAGAAATATGGGCCAATAGGCCCTTAATTTGCAGTTACTTTCATTCTTCCCTTTAACTTACAAAATATTATACCCATTGTTTCGTGTTCTGTCTTGTGTTGAAAGTTTGTTTTCACCTCATCCAAAACTATTGTAACATATCACCTTACCCAAATGCAGGTATAAAATCGAACCTGTTTGAACTCTGTTCAGTTATAGTTGTGTGTGTAAACAAAAGTCTTTGAAAATGTTGTAAGTTTTACGAAACGCGTTCAAGTGTTGCGTCAGACTAGAAATAAAAATGAATTTTGGAAAATTGATTTTTCAGTTACCATCAACAGTGAAAAGAAATATAAGAAACATAGCACAGTCTCCGTGGTGTAGTGGTAAGACACTCGCCTGGCGTTCCGCGAGCGCTATGTCATGGGTTCGTATCCTGGCCGGAGAGGATTTACTGGGCGCAATTCCTTAACTGTAGCCTCTGTTTTAACGCAACAGTAAAATGTGTACTTGGATGAAAAAACGATTCTTCGCGGCAGGAGATCGTATTCCAGGGACCTGCCCGAAACGCTACTCGTACTAGTGGCTGTACAAGAATGTAACAACTCTTGTATATATCTCAAAAAAAAAAAAATAGAGAAAATTCGTGTTAGAATTATTAATCTTACTTTTTCGGCCATATTTAATAATATATGTCTACAGGAAAGACTGCTACCAAAATATACTAATATATATATATATATATATATATATATATATATATATATATATATATATATATATATATATATATATATATATATATATATATATATATATATAAATAAATCAATTAGAGATTTTACAAAGTTTGTTGGATTAATAGATAGAGCTAGTACATACAATGCCTAAAGCCATTATTACACAAAGCGTTTCGGGCAGGAAAAACATTAATGACTAAATCTTATAATGCCAATCCTGATTGGCATTATTGTAACGGGGGGTTGGGGGAAAATAGCTTTATCTTGTCCATTATTCCACCCCCCAGTTAACTAACGAGGCCGGGGAAAACAGCTGTCTCTAGTCCATTATCCCGTCCCCAGTTAGCTATTTATTCTAGAGCACCTCCAGAGTTCCTAAGGCAACCTCTCTCGTTCAACACCTTGTAACCTAGGTATTCGACTACCTAGGTGCTAAGACTACCTAGAAGAGACTACTAAGATTACTAAGAGACTAAGACTACTAAGAAGAGCCCGGATGAGCTCGGATGAGCCTTCTTGAGCCCGGATGGACACATGTATAAGCAAGTAGATGGGGTCGCCATGGGTTCTCCCCTAGGTGTCCTGTTTGCAAACTTCTACATGGGTACCATCGAGCAAAAAGTCTTAGTCGACATGAACTTGAAACCGGCCATATACTGCAGGTATGTTGACGACATTTTTACACAGGTACCTGATGTCAGACATCTGCAGGAGCTGAAGGAGGCATTTGAGCAGAGTTCCGTGCTGCGTTTCACTTACGAGACGGAAAAGGATGGGAAGCTGCCTTTTCTAGATGTAACAGTCATGGAAAAGGGCGGAGGTTTCCACACTGCAGTCTACACAAAGGAAACAAACATAGGAATGTGCCTAAATGCCAACAGCGACTGCCCTGACAGGTACAAGAGGAGTGTTGTTAACGCATACGTCGACCGTGCTCTCAGCCACAGCTCAGAATGGAAGCAAGTCGACGAAGAACTCTGTAGGGTAAGGCAGGTCCTAGTCAATAACGGCTTCTCCAATGGTTTCATCGAAGACATCATAAGAAGGAAAGTGAAAAGCCATGCAACCTCCGAAGAGACAACTAACACAACACCTATACCCCCTATTAGACTATTTTACAGGAACTTCTTTTCCACAGCTCATAAAACAGAGGAAAGGGTCCTGAAAGATATTGTTAATAGAAACGTTATCCCTACAGACAAAAATCAGAGGATACAACTGACGATTTACTATAAAACCAGAAAAACGGCCAGCCTACTCATGAGAAACTCTCCAGACACAAAACAGAACGCTTTAAAAGAGACTAACGTCGTCTATGCCTTCAAATGCCCACTTGGGGACTGTAAGCTCCAAAAAACCCAGTATATAGGCAAGACAACAACATCTCTTTCTAGGCGTTTAACGATGCATAAACAACAGGGCTCCATTAAGGAACATATAATCTCTTCCCATAACCAAACCATCGCCAGAGAAATCCTAGTAAACAACACAGAAATCATCGATAGATACAGCGATAGCAGGCGGCTTGACGTTTGCGAGGCACTACACATCAAGAAGTCAACACCAGCAATCAACAGCCAATTATTGCACAACTATATTCTACCCACCTCAAGACTCCGCTCCAATATAGAAGCATCAAGAAATATGGACCAATAGGCTTTCTACAAACACTTCTATTCAATACCCATTGTTTCTGTTCTGTCTTGTGTTGATACTTTTAATACCCTATTAATATCCCCTAGTGTTCTGTCTTGTGTTAATGCCACATCACCCTTCCCACCTCACTCAAATGTAATGCCACATCACCCTTCCCACCTCACTCAAATGTAGATATAAAATCAGGGAAACGCAAGTTCTAATCAGTTGTGTATTTGTGAAGTCTTTGAAAATGTAATAAGTTTTACGAAACGCGCCCGTGTCGCGTCAGACTAGAAATAAAAATGAATTTTGGAGAAGTGATTTTTGATTTACCTCCAACAGTGAAGCGTAATGTACGAAAGATTGAGAAAATTCGTGTTAGAATTATTAATCTTACTTTTTCGGTCATATTTAATAATATATATATATATATATATATATATATATATATATATATATATATATATATATATATATATATATGCGGAAAATCCACAGAGAAATATGAAATGAGGTGAACGTTTCGGCTTGTTAAAGCCAATCACCAATAAAGCCAATAAAGGGAAGAGTTTACAATATCCTAAGAGGTTTTTGGATTTCTCGTTTGAACAAGCCAAGCGTACGTTTTATAATCATGTCCCTAAGGCGAAACCAAAAATTATTAACTCATTGTTGGTACCTTATGCGAGTGGACTTGAAAAATTGTCTCTGATTTTTAAGAAACTTAATATAAATTTGGTGTTCACTAATAGTACGATCAAATCCAATTTAATAAAAAAACTCCCCTGATACAGCAGGTTGTGTGTATTCGATTCCCTGCAATGATTGTGATTCTGTGTACCTTGGACAAACAGGAAAGTCCTTACAATTGCGGTTGTCACAACATGCTTATAGTATTAGAACTGCCCAAACGTCTAATGCATTGTATCTACATACGAGTTTATGCGATCACAATATTAACTGGAATGGGGCAAAAAGCATTACCAAATGTGGGGATTTCGTGGAACGGAATTTGATTGAGTTTGCTTTAATCAGTCAGTGTCCAAATCTTCTTAATGTTAGTACTGGAATATACAAACTTGATCCATTTTTAAGTTATAATATTGCACAACAGTTTAAGAAACAACTTTGATAGAGAGGCTTACAATGTCTCATTATAATTGTATATTCATATATTGTGTGTTCATGAGGCTTTTCTTTAATCTTTTATCCTTATTCTCTGACCGCTTAATCCTCTTTGACCATTCTAAACTAAGCTATACCTGTTTTTGGTTAATTCTTTAATAGGGATGGGTTGGTCAGGTGTTGGCCTATATATCCTCCCCTTCTCCTTTCTCCTTAGTCAGTCTGGTGTTGACAAAGGCTTTAACAAGCCGAAACGTTCACCTCATTTCATATTTCTCTGTGGATTTTCCGCATAAAATGATCAGTGTTTTGTGATCGTCAATTGCATATATATATATATATATATATATATATATATATATATATATATATATATATATATATATATATATATATATATATATATATATATATATATATATATATATATTGTGACGGTGTTCCCCCCCTTATATTTCTCCCACGCCTGCTGTAAGAGTCATATCCACTTTTCCCGAGCGTTCTCTACGTTCTGGGGAACAATTCGATATGTGTGGGAGAGTGTAGTGTTCTCGCGTTGGCGAGAAATTCGTAAAAGAAGAGTATTTT